>NW_019260297.1:10934-16099 GCF_002742605.1 Olea europaea var. sylvestris
GTCTCGTACAATAATTGTACATATAGTCATCGCAAGTGTTGTGTGAAAAGTCTCTTCTTGACTCGTGTTTGGATGTCAATCATATCGTGTATAGTGTAAATTTTTCTTCGATAAACCATATTAAAATCCCCGAGACTTGTTGAGGTAAGAATCATATGATCTTTCTAAAATATTGGGTGGTCCAGTTGAAAATTTCAAGTTGATGTCATTTTTACTACAAAAACCTTTCAAATTGCTTGTCAAACAAAGGCAATCTATGCCTTAAAGAAGAAAATAAAGGAGCAATAAATGCACAAAAGATATTTTCCTTTTGAAAATCAAGGTTTCTGATAATCATTTTGGTTCATATTATGAAAAATAATACTTTGTAGTTCTACAATAATTCAAATATATCCAACTTTTGAAAATCAAACCTGAAACAAATTTTCTCTCGTATGGTTGGAGAGCAGATTCTTATCGGTAGAATTTTTAATGGTAAAGTATTGTGTGACAATGGGAGAGGCTGTACGCTAAAGATTTTATTTAAATAAATAAATTTATTTCATTTCAAATAGCTTAAATTTGTAGGCGAGAGGGTTCACCATTACACGCATCACAGTAAACAAGTTTTAATACCAATTTGAAAATTGTGTAAGCGTTCACCGTTGCATGCATCAGAGTGAACAAGTTTCAATACCAATTTGAAAATTGTGCGAATGTCAAACTTTTGATAATAAAAGATTTGACTATTTAAATAAATAACTAAATACTTTGTCATAGTTCTTAAAAGGATAAGAAAGCAAGAACAAACGATCAATATAGGCTCGATCTTGACTACAAGAGCATATTGCGTAAACACCCTGATACCATATTATTAATGCTTTCAATATACTTTTATTTTCTGACAACGCTTCCAATATTTATATATAAATAGATAAACTCATAAAGTGTATACAGAAGGTCCCAAATGAGGTCGGCCTCGATTAAATACTCAGTCAAGTCCTTTGTTGATTCTAGAGATGAGAAATCAAAATGTAACCAGATGATAAACTGCATGATATATTGATATTTCAAAATATTGTGCTTTCACATCCATAATCCATGGAGGAACAGCCTGGGCTCTCTTAGATACCCCACACATTAACTCGATTAGGACCCTACTATGTACAGGGAAAGTAATAACTGCTCATAACTAAATCCTACAAATTGAGGATATGCCTTGTCAACTCACTTGTCCCTTTCTTGGCGAGTACATCGATCGGCTAGATAGTAAAGTTACATTTTTGCCAATAGTATAATTTGGTAGTTTAAAAAATAAATATTGACTTATTTTTTGTGTCATGTTAGTCCCTCCAAACACAGAGAATGTATACTTATTTTCATTGTATAGAATTTTACTTTCCATGTTCCCGATATGATATGGAAATTCCAATAGCCAAATACAAAATCGAGCACTATTCGTTACGAAGTACAAACTTGAGCATTTCAAACTCTTATACATTGTGTATAATATTTATGAGTGTCATCATTATATCCTCTGCTATGCTCTTAGAGTTTCCGAATTTCATTAGAAAGAAAACTTATTTTGAGTTTTCAAAAAGTTTGGGTTTTTTCCGTAACGTTTTCAAGAAAAAAAAGAAAAACCCTGGCGCCTTATTGTAAAAATATATAATAGAAATATTTTTGGATAATATATTGTATATAGAGAAACAGAATGATAAATATCTGGGGTAATGGCAAAAATTTCACTTTCGAAGCTACCCTGCACGCAAGTATACATAATTCACTGACGCCCCCCGGGGACATAGCCTAGTAATGCAAAGGACAGGAGTGAGGTTATCTCACACCTTGCTGGCAGCCGCAGTGTGGGAGTTCGATTCCTGAGACATAGAATTGGACTCCTTGTAGGCGCAGTGTACAAACAACTCTTATTCCCTGGCTTGTTGGGGCACATCCCGTGATTTACCTCTTTCACAAAGTTCTAGGGACGGAGCGATGGGAGCCCTCAAAGTTGGGGTTCAACCTTTATTTTTAATACATAATTCACTGATGATGTATCAGTGTTTGGTCTTCTTTAATCTTTCGTTTTCGTCCTCGCATGCAAAACGTGTCTCAAGGTACTTGCCTACTCAAAGTGAGGAAATAATACATAAGAAAAATGAAATGTGGAGAGAGGGAGAGGGAGAGAGAGTTATGGTGGTGGAGCATGTCGGACCACATCGATGTTAAGTTGGTTATTTTTCTAAAAGAACTTATGGAGAGCTGTCAATATGCTTTTTAAATTATTTAATATTTAGTACAAATTAAGGAATACTTGATGCTTAAGTTGTCGGTGTTCTACAAATTTAACGTGTTAGTTCTGACGATTAACAAATCAATGAGCGTAACATTTACTACAAGTTTTATTTTAACAACCAAAAATTAAAAGTCTCTTGGACCCTTTTTCGAGGAAGCGACCAATAAATGAGTTTTTGCAACAAAGATTTCGCTTATATCATATTGACTTCTTGAAGTTGGGTTACAATGATAAAATTATGAAATCTCCTTCAGTAACAAATTCGAAATTGATTAGGAACTCGAGAAAAACTAGCTATACTTAAAGTACGATAGCAAGGAGTACCACTCATGAGAATGAAGTATAGAGTCTTTAACTTTTACATTGTACTCCACTCTGTACATGAGGTAAATTTACCTTTTTATTATGCTTTATCCAAATCATCGAGATCGGGATGTTAAATCGAACTACGATCGAAAAAAAAAGTATAAAATCTAATTAAGGCATATTTGGAATGGATTTTGAGAATTGATTTTTTGACCGTTAGAAGAAAAGTGGGGTCTACCTGTGAAGGAAGAAGTCAAAAATTACAACTAAAATAGTAAAATAACGATAAAAAAATCAATATTTTTGAGTAAAAAATCCCTCCCAAATAGGGTGTAAATCCCACACATTATAGTTACAAAGCTTTCACTCTAGACTCCCCCGTGCCATGCCTAAAGCCCCTCCGACAAGAGATCCTTTCTGTGATAAATGCTATGATTTACACTGATACAATAAGTAGAAAAGTCAGTATTCCTTCACCCTCTTCTCATATAATTCCTTGTCCTCTCGACTTAAAATTCACCATTCATTCCAATTCTCTTGGCCTGTATCTTTCTCTCCCTGACAAATATGGTACAATCCAAAAAGTTCAGAGGCGTCAGGCAACGTCACTGGGGGTCTTGGGTTTCCGAGATTCGACACCCTTTACTGTACATTTACACTTTTGATCATGTTCGACTGTCTATGTTCTTGCAGTCAGAATAATCAGTTTATGAATGTTAATGGATTTGATTTCGTTGATTGTTTTGCAGGAAGAGAAGGGTGTGGTTGGGGACTTTTGAGACGGCGGAGGAGGCGGCGAGAGCCTACGACGAGGCGGCGATTTTGATGAATGGCCGGAATGCCAAAACAAACTTCCCTTTTGTTGCTAGCCAGGATGCAAATGATAATAGTTCTCCATCATCCTCATCATCTGCAAATTCTCTTTCGACAATTCTTAGTGCAAAACTGCGAAAGTGTTGTAAATCACCATCTCCTTCTCTCACTTGTTTAAGGTTAGACACTGAGAATTCTCATATCGGAGTATGGCAAAAGCGGGCCGGGGTACGGTCGGATTCGAATTGGATGATGACTGTTGAGCTTGACAAGAAGAATGATCAGCCACCGTTGCCAGCGGCTGAGGTGGAGATGGCGCCGGAGATGGAGATCGAAACCCGGGATGGGGTAGATGAAGAAGAAAAAATTGCATTGCAAATGATTGAAGAACTTCTTAACAGGAACTGAAAATTGCTACGTATCATTTTCTTAGTTCGATTGAATTAAGTTGTGTTAATTTGTTGGAAAATGCCAAACGAACATCGTGGTTGACACAAAGGAAGACACTACACTCACAGTCGAGGTGTGGGTCCCGCACGAATAAAATAATGCCACCCTCCATGTGAGTGTATTGTGTCAACCAATGTGTCAAACTTTGTGGTAGTGTAGCATGATTGTAATTTGATTGTCATGTAGCAGTGCATCGAGACTTTGAAGAAATATATTTAAATGTTATACCTTAAGAGATTGTATATATTGATTGGGACTTCCTAAGTCGTAGGGAATTATTTTTCTTCAAAAATCACAAAAGAAATGGAGTTACAAGTGGAAGATTTCATTTGTAATTGGTGTTTTTCATTTGAAGGTCTTGGAATATTTGAAATAATTAGAAATTACACTCACCACCCTTTTATCTTTGGAAGTTCCAATTTTGCTTCTACTGCTTTTTTATTCACTACATGCGATTTTTATTTTTCCTATTAAAAAAAAAAAAAACTGTCTGGAAAATGGTTTGGTAGCACTTGGAAACATATATAGCAGATCAATTTCACTCCGGTATTAAATTTCTTTTGACAGGTACAAATAAGACTTACGTGTCACACAACTACAACAACAAACTCGTTCCATATAAATTTAGGCTCGACTACATGAACATATTTTGCTACTTTGTCCAACCGAAAGATAATGCAAAACACTTGAGAACTTGTGTTTTGAATATCAATCTGCATGAGGACATGCAGGTAGGTTAAAAATCCCAAACCTTAACATCAATGATATGTGGACAGGTCGTAGAGTATGATTATTATTCGTATAATTAGCAGAAGAAAATGTTTATTAAATATAGATGAAGCTCGAAAATCGGAATACCGGTTATGGAATAATCCACTACATGATTGGTACTATGAGGTAGACACAAAGTTGAATATAATTAATAGTTTCCGAAGTTGTTGTGAAGAGACACACACACACACCCACACCCACATGGAGAAAACTTAAGAACTCTTAATAGAATCATTTTTTTTTAAATGTTGCATCATGCAAATTAAGTTTAATTATTTTGACTAATTCACATTCCTAACAATCTATGTGTTGACACACTAAAAGTGCAGCCCAATTCGAATAGCCCAAAGGATAAAGTCCAACTGGACAATTCAGGATGAAGGCCCAAATAAGGTTATTAATGAATTCAGTGAAAGCCCACGAACGCGGTAACACCATCGCCCAAACTTACAAGACTCCCAAGATCTAAGCGAATGAAGTGCCTTGCAATCGCCCAAAGTTATAACCCCGTCATCGTCCAAACCTTCGAATCGCCCAAAATCTTAGCAAA
>NW_019260297.1:24200-26887 GCF_002742605.1 Olea europaea var. sylvestris
TATTACGCATAATTTACATTCAATCAAAAAAATATATGTTTGTTTCGAATTCATTTTATCATTCTCCATTTAATCTATCTAAACTTGGCTGTGTCATATATGGTTCTTGATTTCTTTCAGTTCATGATTCTGTGAACAACGGCATTTTTTGACTATTTAAAATGTGAAATTGGGAAATAAATATTTCAACCGACATTGTGTAAGATCCTAAATGGAAATTGAAAATATTCCATTTCCGATAATTTCGAATTAGGTTTTATAATATGTTTGAGATGCATTTCTTTATAATTGGGGTTTATACATAATTGGGTTATTGGCTGTTATAGTTTCAATGGAGTTCCAGCAGAGGAGCGTTTGCATTGGCGGTCCTTTTTAGTGAAGCTAGGTGCTGATAATCTTAAAGGTGTCAAGAATGAGGAGCTCCTTGTTGCATGCCACAAGTATGTTGTGCTTCTCCTCAATTTGTCCCAGCAGTTTCTACACTGCTGCTGGAATTTATGGTGATTTAAGTGGACTTACTTCCGCGTTTGGGTGTCTTTACGTATGTTACATCCAGTATCGACATGGCAGAAATACATTGGAACGTGGTAATTATGAGCCAATTGACTTGACATAACTAAAGTTGATATTCATCAAATGGAATAGCTGAAAAGGAAGTTGTATGACATATAAGAAATTCTATGTTGTGCTAGATTCTAGGTAAATGGTTCATACATACGTGTGTATGAACATGTTGAGTTAGATTTTGTAAAAAAGCACTTAGTTACTTATATTTATGACATTACCTTATCTTAGGGAAGAAAGGATTTTGTAGCAAGGGAGAAGGAAAAACACCTCAATCTTGTTTGCATCAATTTTCACGGATCTTTTGTGTAGAAAACTGTGTCATTTCCAAACAGGATTCACCCACAATTTTCTTGGTGTTTGAGGGGGAATATTTGAGGCAATAATGAATTCTTGATATAGATGTTTACAAATCACAATCAGTCAACAGGAAGTCTGATTGCAAAATAGGATGTGTACAGGCCTCTGGGTTGTACCTCCTATTCTTTTGCTCAATTCGGGGATGGGAAAATCTTATGTTTGAAACTTAAAACTTTGATAGTGTGGCATTCTCGTGATGCCATTTTTGTTTGTTTTATGACTGACCATGCATCTAGACCGAAAGCTTCTGAGGCTATTTCAAGGTCCATATGGTCTAATAGGAAGAAGTAACATTTTCCTCTCAAATCTTTGATCTTTGGTAAACGTGAACAGTTTTTTTGATATTACTAGCAAATATCTTGTTGGCATTTGGACATTCGTGGTAATCTGAACTAGAGTTGTATTTTTCCCTGCTTTCAAAAGGACAACCGTAGTATGACAGCTATAAATTCCTAATGGGATTTACACTCAATTTTCCTGGTGTTTGTGGGTGAATATTTGAGGCAATAATGAATTCTTGATATAGATTTCTACAATCAGTAACACGAAGTTCGAATGCAAAACAAGACGTTTACAGACCTCTGAGTTGAACCTCCTATTCTTTTCCTTGATTTGGGGAAGGAATTCTTATGTTTGAAACTTAAAACGATGGTAGTGGGTTTAAGACAGAACACTGCAATATCTTTTGAGACATTAATTATTGGTTTTTTATGGCTGATCATGTATCTAGAATGAGGGCTTCTGAGGCTGTGTCAAGGTCCATATGGTTCGATAGTAATTTACATTTGATGATTTGTTTGTATCTCATTTATTTTAGTTTCTCCATTACAACTCTGAAACGTCAATTCCATTAACACGAGGGCATGAAATTGTCTTATGTTGTTTCTTAACAAGAAGAACTTGCTAATCAATCTGATTTGATATAGAGTTGACTTATTCGCCTTTATGGTATTGTAAATTTTGTAACATTGGAGGTCTAAAAATTTTGAAATATGAGCCTCAGATAGTGCATGGAGAAAGAATTGACTGTCATTCATTGTTTCTGCTTATATATATGATGATGCTCACACGGTTAATTTTAAGAAAATAACTATTGAAATCTTTATTCTTTTCAACTTTTTTCAATTCTAAGTTGTAGTTGTGGTTTAAATTTTGTTCTTTTGCAGATCAGTTTATATCACGTACACAGTTTTTGGGGATGTCAGTATATTTGTTGTTGGCAAGGATGAGTATGATGAACTAGCCTGTAAGTATGTCATCTTAAATACTTTTATGTCATAATTTAATATTTTTTTCACTAGTTTTTAAGACTACCTCCATTGATGTTTTGAATTAATCTGTTTCTTTTGTTTCATGCAAGTGGCCGAAGCTCTCTTTATTATAACCTCAGCCTTGAAGGATGTATGTGGAAAACCTCCAACTGAGCGACTATTCCTTGACAAATACGGAAAGATTTGCTTGTGCCTGGATGAAATTGTGTGGAGGTGAGTAATTTTCTTCTTTTAGACCGAGGCTTGATTATATTTAAAGGGCCTGTTTGAAAGGCTTGTGAAAAGTAAAAATTACTTCTGAAACTAAGAAACTTCTTTTGGGCTTATTTGGATAATTTTTTAGAAGTTCTTCCTCTAGATAGAAGAGTATTTTCAAAGGAAATTGGTCCACTATGACTTTATTACGAAACTCTTTTATAAAAAGTAGAAGTCCTACCAAATAGGCCCTAACTTCCTTGATCAAGTACTCGAGTGCAAGTTTTTCATTATCGA
>NW_019260298.1:0-1044 GCF_002742605.1 Olea europaea var. sylvestris
AATCACGGCCACTATACATTGAGGAAAAAATCTCCACCAACCCAAACGTATCAATACACCATCTCCACTCATTACCGTCGCAAAGTCTCTTCTGCCACTAGCCATCATCACAAACATTGAGATGCCTTGTGTTGATTTTTAGTTCATGATGAAATAAATTGATACACAACTTCAAAATAAAAAAATTAAAAAAATAAAAATATCGTCTTTAATCTTGCAAGTATTACTTCTTTTCACTAATACTTTTAAAACCTCTAATGACATAGAGAAAGAAAGTGATCGAAACTTAGTCATTGATTTGTTAAATTGTGTGGAGTCTTACAATAGGGAAATACCTCAAATTGACCTAAATAAAGGAAGGATTTTCCAAAATAGCCTTTGACTTTTCTAAACATTTTGGATTACCTAAAATACCCTTAAACAAATATTAAAAAACAACCCTTTATCCCATTTAAATCTTCTATTTAAGTCCTTAAAAAATTAACATATAATTTTTCTAAAAATTTGTGAGAATTATTAATGACTAATCATAAAATAGAAAAACCCAAATATAAGAGAGGACCATATAATATAAAAAAGGTTGTTAAAAATAAAAAAGAAATTAAGTTTGAAAAAGAAATTGATAAGATAGGATATCAAGAACAATTATATGCATCACAAGAAATATTAAAATGTTTTAAAGAAAACTTATTAGAAAATTTCGCTAAAGGAATTGTAAGGTCAATAATCATAAAAGATATACAAGATATTATAGATAAATTGGAAAAAAGGAAGAAAAATATTTCAAAATATGATATACCTTTTAGAACAGATATAGATATGATAACAGATATTGATATTATAAATTCTCAAACATTATTAGACTTTGAAGAATTACTTAAGAATTTATGAAATTAAAAATTTTGAATTTTTGATTATTAGATTATTAGATTTTTGTTCGCTCATAGTAGCACCCATAGAGTTTGGTATCAGAGCCATAGAGATCATGGAAATCTTAAAAATAAATAATTATTATCAATGTATTGAAGAAAAAGGATGTTATAT
>NW_019260299.1:0-1044 GCF_002742605.1 Olea europaea var. sylvestris
TCATGAATTTATGTGTAATATTATTTTATTAAAGAATGTATGATTGAAGTGATATCAAATCACTATTGAAGAAATCATTTTCATGGAAAAAATGGAACTCAAACAACAGCTAAATATGACAACAAAGGTACAAGTAATATGTTCAATTATTATCAATCAACAATATGAAAAACAAATCACAAATAGCTAGATTATAAGGTAGGTATTATCACAATACAGCCGTATTCTGTTGATCATTGAAAGCTTGAGGAGCAAACCTTGCTGAAAAACTATGCACCAAATGGTAATCTTCCTCGTCGTCATCATCTTCGCCATTAAAGTTGAGAGCATAGCTTTCTGGAGAATACTGAAACTGTGTTTTAGACTTCTTTGCATTACAAAGCTTGCCAATTTTTCTTATGAAGTTCTTCCATTTCGGCCCTGCCACAACCTCCGAAAACTCCTTCAACTTCTTTAGTTTCTTCACCAACCATGTCTCCTTCTCAACTTCTCCTCCTTGCAATAGGTGACTCTCATCTCCCTCGTTTTCGCCATTCCATCCGAAGCAAAGGGACCTGAAGAAGGCGCATCCACCAGCCGAAGGCGTCTCTTTGTTTACATCATTGTCATCATCGGCTTCATGTTCGCGTTCGATTATTGGCGAATAAGTGCTAATGAAGCCTTGTTTTTGTTGACTTGCAGCCATAGCGTCGAAAGAAATATAAATGTTTTAAATGTTGGAATGAATACTTTAAACAAGGCGGGATACGCGATCTTAACAGCTTCCTTCCCTTTGATCGAAGAACTGATATAAAAGTATATGATTGTCCCGTGTATGCGTGTTCTTTTCTTCTGTGCCCTTATTATTTTGTGTGGGTGCAGACTTGAGACGGCAAAGAAAGGTCAAAGGAAAGGAAGGTGCAAGTGAAACATCATATAAATAGAGCTCATTAAGGCAAATGGATATCAAATTGGGCATTACCTACAACACCTAGAAACTGCGACACAATATGAATGAAGCGGATTACGTCTTTGTTCAATTTTGCTTAAAAAATCGACAAAAAT
>NW_019260300.1:0-173 GCF_002742605.1 Olea europaea var. sylvestris
ATGACGAAATTGCCCCCGGCGCGATTTTTGTTTCCGATCAATCAGTCAAATTTTAGCCGATTCCGACACCGCAGCGAAAGATGACGAAATTACCCCCTTCGCGATTTTTGTTTCCGATCAATCTGTCAAATTTTAGACGATTCCGACACCGTCGCGAAAAATGACGAAATTGC
>NW_019260300.1:432-1044 GCF_002742605.1 Olea europaea var. sylvestris
AGAAAAATGACGAAATTGCCCCCGGCGCGTTTTTATTTTTGGACCAATCGGTCAAATTTTATCCGATTCCGACACCGTCGCGAAAAATGACGAAATTTTCACCGGCGCGATTTTTATTTCCGATCAATCAGTCAAATTTTTGCCGATTCCGACACCGTCGCGAAAAATGACGAAATTGCCACCGGCGCTACTTTTTTTTCTGATCAATCAGTCAAATTTTAGCCGATTCCGACACCGTCACGAAAAATGACGAAATTGCCCCCGTCTTGATTTTTGTTACCGATAAATCAGTCAAATTTTAGCCGATTCCGACACTGTCGTGAAAAATGACGAAATTGCCCCCGGCGCGATTTTCGTTTCGGATCAATCGGTCAAATTTTATCCGATTCCGACACCGTCGCGAAAAATGACGAAATTGCCCCCGGCGCGATTTTCGTTTCGGATCAATCGGTCAAATTTTATCCGATTCCGACACCGTCGCGAAAAATGACGAAATTTCCCATGGCGCGATTTTTAATTCTGATCAATCCGTCAAATTTTAGCCCATTCGGACACCGTCGAGAAAAATGACGAAATTGCCCCCGACGCGATTTTTGATTCCGATCAATCAGT
>NW_019260301.1:0-1044 GCF_002742605.1 Olea europaea var. sylvestris
TTAAAAAAAAAAAAAAAAAAAAAAAACTTCGTTGACTTAATGAAGAGTAAATAAATCATTTTTTTTCGTCAAAACGTTGTCAAAATAATATTTGGCATAATCGTAGGTGGGATAATTTCTTTTCTTCGAAAGATTTGTGTTCTCTTCCGTGAGAATATTGATACCATATAATGAGATGGCATCAAATCAAGACACAAAATTAGTGCCACTTTCCGCAACAATAGTAGTATCAATAGGGTAAGGTAAAGCATTGGAATGTGAGGCTTCTTTCTTCAATTTCCAAGAAAGATCAAGTTGGTGAGCCTTGTGATGGGAAACCTTCTCGCACAATTTTGAAGAGCATTGAATTAGAATGATAGGTTCATCACCACATCAATGCATACAAGGGGAGCGGAAGAGAATATTGATATCATATATTTACTTGTCCAAAATGATGCTCGGATGAATGAGCAAAGAGCAATTGAAGTTCAAAGTGTATCCACTAAAAGTAGGTATTGGAGGGAAAGCAACGATTACTTGTCCCACATAGAAAAAATAAGAAAGCAATGACTAAATTTATATTTTAGAACCAATCTCTTACTCATAGAGGGTTGGATATCAGTTTTCATTTATATGTAATCACGTTTTATTATGTTGTAATTATACGAAGCATAGAAGCTTTCTCTTTGGACCCACACAGTGAATGCATTATTAGGGGTCGAATTAGCACATTGTTCAATTGAAGAAGTCGAATTGAAATTTTGATCTCTTGGTAGAATCCACATTTACTTTTGACTATCCTTCCAATTCAGTCGTTCAAACCGAATTAATCAGTTTGAACATTGGTGTAAGTTAAAAGAAATTGCCTACTTATTTTGAGTTAAAAAATTTGCTCTCCGATACATATATATTTTTTGCTATGCGTAGAACATATCAATAATATATATACAGCTTGTTTGGGAGGGATTTTTTGCTCCAAAAAATTGATTTTTTGACCGTTATTTCATTACTCTAGCCGTCATATTTGACTTCTTCTCTCACAGGTGGACCCCACTTTTCTCCTAA
>NW_019260302.1:0-1044 GCF_002742605.1 Olea europaea var. sylvestris
TACAAAAAGTTGTTGCAATAAATGATTTTACGCGACACGTGTTTAAAGTTTGTCGCGAAAATTGTGATGAAAATATAAGTATCCAAAAATATAAGGCGACGTAAAAAGTTGTCGTGAAATGTGACAAGTTGCGACAAATAAAAAAGAATATCGCCAAAAATATGAGGGAAGCAAGGAGCCAAAATATTTTTGGTGGGAAAATTATAGCGACAAACTTTTATTTTTTGCAACAAGGTGGTTGTGATGTAATAGGGTCTACATTTTGTGACAAGAATTATTTTTTGTTAAAAATTCTATAATTGGAAGAAAAAATCGCCGGACCAAAAAAATATTGTAGTAGGTTTTTACAACACTTACCTACATATTGTAGACTCTAATGTTGTCGTAGAGTAGAAGGTTACAACAACGTGCATCGTACGCTAAAAAAGCTTTCAAATATACGTTGTTTAAGTTTTCATGACGTTCCTCGTCCGTTGCTTTTATTATATTTTGCAAAACTCTAACAATTGTTGATTCTCCCAAATATCGAATTCGATTGAAATTAAGGAACTCTTTTTCAGCTATCAATCAAAAAGGGCAATGTCACAAAATTTCAAGGATGTGGCTTTTGATTATCCTAATTATCTTACTAGTTTAGTTATTATTGAGAACCAAGTTAATTGAAATCATATAACAAAAAATTATATCAATAACATGGGTTGGACTAGAAGAATCAAGTTCAATTTAAAATAGACTTTATACAGACTTCTACATAATTGTATAGAGATATACTAGAAGTTATTTCAAGTACATCAAGATAAAATTAACCTGTTACAAACTGCACTAAAAAGTATAACTAATAGTTTTAGGAATGAAATGTAACTTAAAAAATATTTGGGGGTTGATTTAAACACATTTGAAACTTGAAGAGGCCTAATTTTTGTAAAAATACAGATATTTAAAACAATATGGAAGTCTTTGGGAGTTTCGGCGTCAATGTTAAAGATTAGAACTTTGGAGCAAAAACGATAAACATACACACTACGATTTGAAGTATAGAACAAA
>NW_019260303.1:0-1044 GCF_002742605.1 Olea europaea var. sylvestris
TGTTGCGGTTTTTCATTATCAATTTTCTATCCAGTACTTCATCAACCTGACCTAATTAATAAGGAAATTAATTATTTGGATGCCTAATCGAACGAATTTGGCGAAAATCTCGTGATCCTAGGTCTTTGTTCCGAGTCCAATTTCACGGGCTGTCTTCGATCAACCAACCAAATTTCGGCCTATTTCGACACCATCACGACAAATGACATAATCACCCCTGTTGCAATTTTTCTTTTTAAATTTTTGTCTAGCACTTCTTCAACCTGTCATAATTAATACGAAAATTTTATTCGGAGGCCCAAACGAAGGAGTTTGGCTAAAATCTAGTGATCCAAGGCATGTGCTCCGTGTCCAATTTCATGGGCCATTTCCAATCAACCTGCCAAATTTCGGCCAATTCCACACTGTCGCAAAAAATGATAAAATCGCCCTTGGGGCAGTTTTGCTTTGTTGATTTTATGTCTAGCGCTTCTTCAACCTGACATAATTAATAAGGAAGTTAGTTATTCAGGGGCCCAAACGAAGGAATTTGGCTAAAATTTCGTGATCCCGAGTCTGTGCCCCGAGTTTAATTGCGCAGGCCGTTTCCAATCAACCTGCCAAATTTCGGCCCATTCCGACACCTTCGCGACAAATGATAAAATGGCCCCTGGTGCGGTTTTGCATTGTTAATTTTCTGTCCAACAATTCTTCAACCTGACATAATTAATAGGGAAATTAGTTATTCGAAGGCCCAAACGAAGGAATTTTGCTAAAATCCCGTGATCCCGGGTCTGTGCCCGAGTCCAATTTAGCGGGCCGCTTCCAATCAACCTACCAAATTTTGGCCCATTCCGACACCGTCACGACAAATAACAATATTGCCCCAGGTGCGGTATTTCTTTGTTAATTTTCTGTCCAATACTTCTTCAACCTGACATAATTAATACGAAAATTAATTATTCGGAGGCTTAAACGATGGAATTTGGTTAAAATCTCGTTATCTCGAGTCTGTGCCCCGAGTCCAATTTCGGGGACTGTCTCCAATCAACCTGTCAAATTTCA
>NW_019260304.1:0-1044 GCF_002742605.1 Olea europaea var. sylvestris
TTTTCAAAAATCATGCCAAACAAGCTCTTAGTGAATTCACTTATGATTTTTTGCATCGAATCATGTTTGGGACGGTCATATAATCGTAATGTTGAACAATATTAGACATCATGTTATAATGCAATAAACATATATTGGCGATGAACTAACTTGCTTCAATACTTGGTTTACCTATTTGATTCAATGAACAAAACCCATTGCAATAATTTTCCCATAAACATTAAGGGTCCATTTGGTAAGACTTTTGAAAAGTGAAAAACAACTTTTAAGATTAAGAAGTTTCTTTTGAATATATTTGAATAATTTTCAAAAAGTGTTTTGTCCAACTAAAAAATCTTTTAGAGGATGCTGACTTAAAGTAATTTTCTCGTGAAAATCTCCTATAAGAAAAAAAAAAAAAAGCAAAAATATGTCAAATGTGCCTCAAGCCAATTGGTAATTATCCAAGAGCCTAGTACATCAGGTGTATGCAAAAATTGATCTGTGCCTCTAACAAAGGGATAATTATATGGAGTCTCTAGGACAATAAAGGACAGCATAGGGCAAACTTGCAAGAGTATAGAGTGATAATAATTAATAACTCTTGTGACTGTTGGTCTTGACTAGGGATGTAAATTAGGCTCGGATGGCTCGTGGCCTAGCCCGTGAAAAGCATGAGCCAGGTTTTCTCGTGGTTAGGAAAAATTGAACCCTATTTTGGGGCATTGGCTCGAGCCCAATAAGAAAATTAAAATGGCAGCAAATCTGTTGCCTTAAGAGGCAGCTATAGAGTTGCCTTAGCTGGCAGCTAGATAGCCAGCTATATAGTTGTATTAAACATGTAGCAATTTGATTGTATATGAGCCCAACCCTTCCTACAGGCTGGAATATAGGGCAAGCTAACAACCTTATGGAGCTAACGAGGGCACTCAAGAAATCATGCTTTTTGACATAAAAAACGAACCCAAGATTAACTCACAAACTGGATAGGCAACCCCGAAAAGCGACCACCAGTCGTCAAACTAATGGAGACCCGGTTCCGTTAACCTAATCCAGAGATGGAAC
>NW_019260305.1:0-1044 GCF_002742605.1 Olea europaea var. sylvestris
AGGACATTGGATTTGATACATGAAAACAGCCGGAAAGAGAAATGCTTTGTTCGTATAGATCTCTTACCTCGCCTGGACAATCACGCGACGAATCTTAACGCGCACTACCCGATACACAAAAAACCTTTTGAGATGAAATCTCAAGTTTTAATATGGTATTAGAGTTCATTAAACTCTAATGAGCAATCCGATCTGATTAAGTCTCAACAACGAACACACGTTTACAAGATTGGTCTGCTCAAACGAGCCACCATCTTACGAGACATGTTAAGCAATAAAATCTCACATCATTATCCGATGAAAATATAAACCAATTTATAAGGACCTTATCTACGTTAAGCAATTAAATCTCACATCGTTATATGCTAAAAATATTTACCAACTTATAGGGATTTGATCTACTTTACTTCAATAGAAAGGTTTAATAGGCAATGCTACTAGTAATATTTACCAGTGGAGCCACTCTCTGAAAGTTGGTTCACTCGGTCTTGGAGCATCGGGATCAACGATTACCTAAAAACAGTCAATCCAAGTCAGGTTAGATTCAATTAACATGCAGAATGAACTTTTTAATTTAGTTTGTAACAATTGTGGAATTACAAGAGTATAATTAGGAGAGCCACGAGAACCACTGATATGAACGTGAGGTTTTCCGACAGTCGACGATGGATTGATATCGCAACTGTTAGCCTCAGGCGTTGATTCATATTGCACAGTCAACTCAGCAGCCGGAACGAACTTATCAATCACATCTCCGGTCACTTTCGCCGTCACCAGGGGACCCACTGCAACCCTAACGTTCATGAATTTACAAATCAAATCAACATAGCAATGCACTAATTACGAGTTAGGACTGTGTGTTTATTACTCCAGATGATATCGGATAGACAAATGAAACAAGAGCAGGAGAGAGAAAGTCTATTGCATTAACACGTGGTGAAAACTTTTATTGGCCGATACATGGCGAAAACGGTTGATTATGGATGATCACCACGTGGATTTCTCAATAGCCCTAATTGTCATCTATTATTTTACATTCTATTA
>NW_019260306.1:0-1044 GCF_002742605.1 Olea europaea var. sylvestris
AAACAAACATGCCTAATGAATAAAAACAAATATAATAGGAAAAATCTAAACAAAATTTGGGAAGAAGAGTTAGATTATGTGTTTTTTCACGTTATATAACATGTATATATTAGCAAGAAATCATTTAAATTTTTTTGAAGAGATTAGTTAATTTGAGATAGATGTTTTTAATTTTATTTGATTAGATGAGGTTTATGCATGGATTTGATAACCAGATTCTCATTCTTGCACAATGTTCTCTGAAATTCATAATTGATTAGTGGAAAGTATTGCTTCGTTAAAAACTTAGGTTGGTTTTGCTAGCTACTTATAAATCTCTGTCTTTTAATTATTTTCAAAAACACGTCAAAAGGAAAAGAGAAAAAGAAAAAAATGCAACATCACCGCGCAAGGAGGACATTAGACCTCCGTGCGCGGGGCCTAAGCCTCTGGCCAAAAATTTTTTAAAAATATTTTTTGGGAATAATAAAAAGACAGTCTTTTTAGTAATAATTTGTCTATTATAATACCTGTGAATCTCTTGTCAAATCTAATGTTCGACTGGTTAGTGCTTCTTTGACATTTTAATATAAGTTTTATCACATGCTTATGTTTTTATTATTTTTATATATGTCTATTTAATACAGATGCTACCTACATCTTTCGTCAATGACTGGAGGCAACAACTTGGTGATACAATACAAGTAACTGCATATGATGACATAATTGTCACCATCAAATTAGAAACAGTGGACGGAAACATATACCTAGTCGATGGATGGGAACAATTTTTCGACCATCACAATTTACAGGATGGTTATGCTTTAGTATTCAAATATAATGGTAATTACATACTAAACATGACTATATTTGACCATTTTTGGCTAGAGGTTACATACTACTCTGATGAAGAAGGCCAAGAAGGAAACACTTCAGATAATCCTATATTTGAAATAATACTAACACCTTGTCTTAACAGCCACCGGAAAATTGTAAGTTGTATCATTTATTTTATATATATATATATTCTCCTATTTTGACCACTCTACATACTGCAGTATATAC
>NW_019260307.1:0-1044 GCF_002742605.1 Olea europaea var. sylvestris
TCCTTATGTTGTTTCTCATTCATCGACCAAGTTGAGGACTTGTTATCAAATCCCAACAGCATATCATCCGAATTCATCTGCTCAAGTACTACATCTTCACCACCGACAATGAGAATCTAGTCTGCTATCCAAAAGTGAAATATCATACTTTATGATTGTTATCAAGAACATTGAACAAATACAAAAACGGAAGCTTTGATACCATTTGTTGAAAACGGAATGAGGTTATAAGTGCGATATGAAGTATTGATAACAATAAAATGAAAACAAAGACAAGAATTTAATTTAGCAGAGTAAACAATATTTTCCTAATAAAAAACACGTGGAATGAAGGAAGCAATATCTTCCCAAAAAATTCAATGGAATTTGGGTCACATACCCACCAATAACGTCATCACACTTCTTCGACCAATGATATCACCACAATTTAAATATGAAAATCAAAATATCAATCCCAATGAAAAGCAAAGAAATTTTGGATTTAGGGATAACATTACCACAGTTCATATATAAAATTACAGATTTGGGACGAGTTTAGGCTACTAAGTTTAGATCTAAATGCAAAAACTTATTATACAGTGTCAACTTCTGTTCAGGACCACACAATACCAGAAGTTTGATAAGTAGGCATTTCCTCTAGGAAAAGATAGAGTCCAAAGCAAAAATTTCTGGAACCTTTAATTCCGAGAGTTTCAATCCATATCTGATTGTTAGTAGAAAAGGTTAAAGCAAAGGCATCGATGGTAGTAGAACATAGAGGCATTGTTAAAGATAGTGGAAGGTGGGAGTGAGTATTTAAATAATAATTAGGGTTTGTCAAATATTTATAAAATGTAAAAGATAGTATTTTTCATTACATCACGATAATATAAAAGAGGTTATGTTGGCCATTGTTTATGGAAGACATGTGTCAACATTTCCAATCTTCAACATCTTTTTTTGTTCTGCACTATCACTTCATTTCACTTTACCATATTACTACAACATTAAAAGAGGGAATGCTACTTTCACTATTTATCCTTGTAGTACTACTTTTCAAACCAA
>NW_019260308.1:0-26874 GCF_002742605.1 Olea europaea var. sylvestris
GATTGTCGACGATCGAAGAACTTAGTGTCACTTTTGCATACGATGTCTGTTTTGGGCCCATATGTAATTTTTGGAAATGTAGCGACCCTTTTGAATTGAACCCACCCTTTTCCTCGTGACGTATGAGGGATTTCAGCCATTTGTGGAGTGACAAGCACTTACTTATTTGGAATGCTTGGATTGTCGGCGATCGAAGAACTGAGTGTGACTTTTGCATGCGGTGTCCGTGTTGGGTCCATCAGTACTAATCGGAAATGTAGCGATACTTTTGGATTGAACCCACCCTTTTCCTCACAACGTATGAGGGATTTTGGTCGTTTGTGGAAGGACAAGCACTTGGTTATTTGGATTGCTTGGATTGTCGGCGATCGAAGAACTGAGTGTGACTTTTGCATATGGTGTCCATTTTGGGCCCTTAAGTACTTTTTGGAAATGTAACGACCCTTTTGAATTGAACCCACCCTTTTCCTTGTGACGTATGTGGGATTTCAGCCATTTGTGGAGCAATAAGCACTTGCTTATTTGGAATGCTTGGATTGTTGATGATCGAAAGAACTGAGTGCGACTTTTGCATACGGTGTCCGTTTTGGGCCCATCAATACTTTTCGGAACTGTAGCGATACTTTGTGATTGAACCCACCCCTTTCCTCGCAACGTATGAGGGATTTCGGTCATTTGTAGAAAGACAAGCACTTGCTTATTTGGATTGCTTGGATTGTCGACGATCGAAGAACTAAGTGTGACTTTTGCATACGGTGTTCGTTTTGGGCCCATACGTACTGTTTGGAAATGTGGCAATCCTTTTGGATTGAACCTACCCTTTTCCTCACGTCGTATGAGGGATTTTGATCGTTTGTGGAAGAATAAGCACTTGCTTATTTTGAATGCTTGGATTGCCGACGATCGAAGAACTATGTGTGACTTTTGCATATGGTGTCCGTCTTGGTCCCATCAGTAATTTTCAGCGATCCTGTTGGATTGAACCCACCCTTTCCTCGTGACGTATGAGGGATTTTGGCCATTTGTGGAGCGACAAGCACTTCCTTATTTGGAATGCTTGGATTGTCGGCGATCGAAGAACTGAGTGTAACTTTTGCATACGGTGTCTGTTTTGGGCCCATCAGTACTTTTCGAAAATGTAGCGATACTTTTGGATTGAACCCACCCTTTTCCTCGCAACGTATGAGGGACTTTAGCCATTTGTGGAGCAACAAGCACTTGCTTATTTCGAATGCTTGGATTGTTGGCAATCGAAGAACTGAGTGTGACTTTTGCATATGGTGTCCATTTGGGGCCCATAAGTACGTTTTGGAAATGTAGCAATCCTTTTGGATTGATCCCACCATTTTCCTCGCATCGCATGAGTGATCTCGGCCATTTGTGGAAGAACAAGAAGTTGCTTATTTGGAATGCTTGGATCGTCGGCGATCGAAGAACTGAGTGTAACTTTTGCATACGGTGTCCGTTTTGGGCCCATAAGTACTTTTTGGAAATGTAACGACCCTTTTGAATTGAACTCATAGCTTCATCGTGACGTATGATAGATTTTGAATATTTTTGGAAGAACAACCACTTGCTTATTTGGAACGGTTGGATTGTTGACGATCAAAGAACTGAGTGTGAATTTTGCATACGGTGTCCATTTTGGGCACATAAGTACTTTTTGGAAATGTAGCGATCTTTTTGGATTGAACCCACCCTTTTTCTTGTGACGTATGGGGGATTTTGGTCATTTGTGGAAGAACAAGCACTTGCTTATTTGGAATGCTTAGATTGGCGACGATCGAAGAACTGAGTGTGACTTTTGCATACGGTGTCCATTTTGGGCCCATCAGTACTTTTCGAAAATGTAGCGATACTTTTGGATTGAACCCACCCTTTTCCTCGCAACATATGAGGGATTTCGATCGTTTGTGGAAGAACAAGCACTAGCTTATTTGGAATGCTTCGATTGTCGGCGATCGAAGAACTGAGTGTGACTTTTGCATACGGTGTCCGTTTTTGGCCCATCAGTACTTTTCAAAAAAGTAGCGATCCTTTTGGATTGAACCCTCCCTTTTCCTCACGTCGTATGAGTGATCTCGGCCGTTTGTGGAAGAACAAGCACTTTCTTATTTGGAATGCTTGGATTGTCGGCGATCGAAGAACTGAGTGTGACTTTTGCATACGGTGTTCGTTTTGGGCCCATAAGTACTTTTCGAAAATGTAGCGATCCTTTTCGATTGAACCCACCCTTTCCCTTGCATCGTATGAGTATTTTGGCCATTTGAGGAAGAACAAGCCTTTGCAAGTTTGGAATGCTTGGATTTTCGGCGATCGAAGAACTGGGTGTGACTTTTGCATACGATGTCCGTTTTGGGACCATCAGTAATTTTCAGAAATGTAGCGATCCTGTTGGATTGAACCCACACTTTTCCTCGTAACGTATGAGGGATTTTGGCCATATGTGGAGCGACAAGCACTTGCTTATTTGGAATGCTTGGATTGTCGGCGATCGAAGAACTGAGTGTGACTTTGCATACGTTGCCCGTTTTGGGCCCATCAGTACTTTTCGAAAATGTAGCAATACTTTTGGATTGAACTCACCCTTTTCCTCATGACGTATGAGGGATTTCAGTCGTTTATGGATGAACAAGCACTTACTTATTTGGATTGCTTGGATTGTCGACGATCAAAGAACTGGGTGTGACTTTTGCAAACGTTGTTCGTTTTAGGCCCATAAGTACTTTTCGGAAATGTAGCGATCCTTTTGGATTGAACCCACCCTTTTTCTCACGATGTATGAGGGATTTCAGTCATTTTGGAAGAACAAGCACTTACTCATTTGGATTGCTTGGATTGTCGACGATCAAAGAACTGGGTGTGACTTTCGCAAACGTTGTCCGTTTTGGGCCCATAAGTACTTTTCAAAAATGTAGCGATCCTTTTGGATTGAACCCACCCTTTTCCTCAGGTCGTATGAGTGATCTTGGCCATTTGTGGAAGAACAAGCTGTTGCTTATTTGGAATGCTTGGATTGTCGGCGATCGAAGAACTGAATCTCACTTTTGCATATGGTGTCCGTTTTGGGCCCATAAGTACTTTTTGGAAATGTAGCGACAATTTTGAATTGAACTCACAGCTTCGCCATGAAGTATGATGGATTTTTCCATTTTTGGAAGAACAAGCACTTGCTTATTTGGAACAGTTGGATTGTCAGCGATCGAAGAATAGAGTTTGACTTTTGTATATGGTGTAAGTTTTGGGCCCATTAGTGCTTTTTGGAAATGTAGCGACCCTTTTGAATTGAACTCATAGCTTCTCTGTGACGTATGACAAATTTTGACTATTTTTGGAAGAACAAGCACTTGCTTATTTGGAACGGTTGGATTGTCGGCGATCGAAGAACGAAGTGTGACTTTTGCATACGGTGCCCGTTTTGGGCCCATAAGTACTTTTTGGAAATGTAGCGATCTTTTTGGATTGAACCCACCCTTTTTCTTGTGACGTATGAAGGATTTCGATCGTTTGTGGAAGAACAAGCACTTGCGTATTTGGAATGCTTATATTGTCGGCGATCGAAGAACCGAGTGTGACTTTTGCATACGATGTTCGTTTTGGGCCCATAAGTACTTTTCGAAAATGTAGCAATCCTTTTGGATTGAACCCACCCTTTTCCCGTGTCGTATGAGTGATTTTGGCCATTTCTAGAAGAACAAGCCCTTGCTTGTTTGAAATGCTTGGTTTGCCGGCGATCGAAGAACTGAGTGTGACTTTTGCATACGGTCTCCGTTTTGGGCCCATCAGTAATTTTCAGAAATGTAGCGATCCTTTTGGATTAAACCCACATTTTTCCTCGTGACGAATGAGGGATTTCAGCCATTTCTCGAGCGACAAGCACTTTCCTATTTGGAATGCCTGGATTGTCGGCGATCGAAGAATTGAGTGTGACTTCTGCATACGGTGTCCGTTTTGGGCCCATCGGTACTTTTTGGAAATGTAGCGATCATTTTGGATTGAACCCACCCATCTCATGTCGTATGAGTGATCTCAACCATTTGTGGAAGAACAAGCACTGGCTTATTTGGAATGCTTGGACTGTCGGCGATCGAAGAACAGAGTGTGACTTTTGCATACGGTGTTCGTTTTGGGCCCATAAGTACTTTTCGGAAATGTAGTAATCTTTTTGGATTGAACCCACCCTTTTCCTCGCGTCGTATGAGTGATTTTGGCCATTTGGGGAAGAGCAAGCCCTTGCTTGTTTGGAATGCTTGGATTGTCGGCGATTGAAAAATTGTGTGTGACTTTTGCATACGGTGTTCGTTTTGGGTCCATAAGTACTTTTCGAAAATGTAGCGACCCGTTTGAATTGAACTCACAGCTTCGCCGTGACATATGATAGATTTTGACTATTTTTGGAACAACAAGCACTTTCTTATTTGGAACGGTTGGATTGTCCGCGACCGAAGAACTGAGTGTGACTTTTGCATACGGTGTCCATTTTGGGCCCATAAGTACTTTTTGGAAACGTAGCGATCTTTTTGGATTGAACCCATCCTTTTCCTTGTGACGTATGAGGGATTTCAGCCATTTGTGGAGCGACAAGCACTTGCTTATTTGGAATGTTTGGATTGTCGACGATCGAAGAACTGAGTGTGACTTTTGCATACGGTGTCCGTTTTGGGCCCATCAGTACTTTTCGAAAATCTAGCGATACTTTTGGATTGAACCCACCCTTTTCCTTGTAACATATAAGGGATTTCAGTCGTTTGTGGAAGAACAAGCACTTGCTTATTTGGAAAGCTTGGATTGTCAGCGATCGAAGAACTGAGTGTGACTTTTGCATACGGTGTCCGTTTTGGGCCCATCAGTACTTTTTGAAAAAGTAGCGTTCCTTTTGGATTGAACCCACCCTTTTCCTCACGTCATATGAGTGAACTCGGTCGTATGTGGAAGAACAAGCACTTGCTTATTTGGAATGCTTAGATTGTCGACGATCGAAGAACTCAGTGTGACTTTTGCATACGGTGCCCGTTTTGGGCCCATCAGTACTTTTTGGAAATGTAGCGATACTTTTGGATTGAACCCACCCTTTTCCTCACGACGTATGAGGTATTTTAGTCGTTTGTGGAAGAACAAGCACTTACTTATTTGGATTGCTTGGATTGTCGACGATCAAAGAACTGGGTGTGACTTTTGCAAACGTTGTCTGTTTTTGGCCCATAAGTACTTTTCGGAAATGTAGCGATCCTTTTGGATTGAACCCACCCTTTTCCTCAGGTCGTATGAGTGATCTTGGCCATTTGTGGAAGAACAAGCTGTTGCTTATTTGGAATGCTTGGATTTTCGACGATCGAAGAACTGAATCTCACTTTTGCATATGGTGTCTGTTTTGGGCCCATAAGTACTTTTTCGAAATGTAGCGACAATTTTGGATTGAACTCATGGCTTCGCCATGTCGTATGATGGATTTTTACCATTTTTTGAAGAACAAGCACTTGCTTATTTGGAACAGTTGGATTGTCGGCGATCGAAGAACAGAGCTTGACTTTTGTATACGGTGTAAGTTTCGGGCCCATAAGTGCTTTATGGAAATGTAGCGACCCTTTTGAATTGAATTCATAGCTTCATCGTGACGTATGACAGATTTTGACTATTTTTTGAGGAACAAGAACTTGCTCATTTGGAACGGTTGGATTGTCGGCGATCGAAGAACTAAGTGTGACTTTTGCATACGGTGCCCGTTTTGGGCCCATAAGTACTTTTTGGAAATGTAGCGATCTTTTTGGATTGAACCCACCCTTTTCCTTGTGAAGTATGAGGGATTTCGATCGTTTGTGGAAGAACAAGAACTTGCTTATTTGGAATACTTATATTGTCGGGGATCAAAGAACCGAGTGTGACTTTTGCATACGGTGTTCGTTTTGGGCCCATAAGTACTTTTCGAAAATGTAGCAATCCTTTTGGATTGAACCCACCCTTTTCCTCATGTCGTATGAGTGATTTTGGCCATTTCTAGAAGAACAAGCCGTTGGTTGTTTGAAATGCTTGGATTGTCGGCGATCGAAGAACTGAGTGTGACTTTTGCATACGGTGTCCGTTTTGGGCCCATCAGTAATTTTCAGAAATGTAGCGATCCTTTTGGATTAAACCCACACTTTTCCTCACGATAAATGAGGGATTTCAGCCATTTGTCGAGCGACAAACACTTTCCTATTTGGAATGCTTGGATTGTCGGCGATCGAAGTACTGAGTGTGACTTTTGCATACGGTGTCCGTTTTAGGCCCATCGGTAATTTTCGGAAATGTATTGATCCTTTTGGATTGAACCCTCCCATCTCAGGTCATATGAGCGATCTTAACCATTTGTGGAAGAACAAGCACTTGCTTATTTGGAATGCTTGGATTGTCGGCGATCGAAGAACTGAGTGTGACTTTTGCATACGGTGTTCGTTTTGGGCCCATAAGTACTTTTCGGAAATGTAGCGATCTTTTTGGATTGAACCCACCCTTTTCCTTGCATCGTATGAGTGATTTTGGCCATTTGGGGAAGAACAAGCCCTTGCTTGTTAGGAACGCTTGGATTGTCGACGATCGAAAAATTGTGTGTGACTTTTGCATACGGTGTTCGTTTTGGGCCCATAAGAATTTTTGGAAATGTAGCGACCCTTTTGAATTGAACTCACAGCTTCGCTATGACGTATGATAGATTTTGACTATTTTTGGAAGAACAAGCACTTGCTTATTTCGAACGGTTGGATTGTCGGTGACCGAAGAACTGAGTGTGACTTTTGCATACGGTGTCCGTTTTGGGCCCATAAGTAATTTTTGGAAACGTAGCAATCTTTTTGGATTGAACCCATCCTTTTCCTTGTGACGTATGAGGGATTTCAGCCATTTGTGGAGTGACAAGCACTTGCTTATTTGGAATGCTTGGATTGTCGACGATCGAAGAACTGAGTGTGACTTTTGCATACGGTGTCCGTTTTGGGCCCATCAGTACTTTTCGAAAATGTAGCGATACTTTTGGATAGAACCCACCCTTTTCCTCGCAACATATGAGGGATTTCGGTCGTTTGTGGAAGAACAAGCACTTACTTATTTGGAATGCTTGGATTATCAGCGATCGAAGGACTGAGTGTGACTTATGCATACGGTGTCCGTTTTGGGCCATCAGTAATTTTCAGAAATGTAGCGATCCTCTTGGATTGAACCCACCCTTTTCCTCGTGACGTATGAGGGATTTTGGCCATATGTGGAGCGACAAGCACTTGCTTATTTGGAATGCTTGGATTGTCGGCGATCGAAGAACTGAGTGCGACTTTTGAATACGGTGCCCATTTTGGGCCCATCAGTACTTTTCGGAAATGTAGCTATACTTTAGAATTGAACCCACCCTTTTCCTCGCGACGTATGAGGGATTTCAGTCGTTTGTGGAAGAATAAGAACTTACTTATTTGGATTGCTTGGATTGTCGACGATCAAAGAATTGGGTGTGACTTTTGTAAACGTTGTCCGTTTTGGGCCCATAAGTACTTTTCTGAAATGTAGCGATCCTTTTGGATTGAACCCACCCTTTTCCTCAGGTCGTATGAGTGATCTTGGCCATTTGTGGAAGGACAAGCTCTTGCTTATTTGGAATGCTTGGATTGTCGACGATCGAAGAACTAAATTAACTTTTGCATATGGTGTTCGTTTTGGGCCCATAAGTACTTTTCGGAAATGTAGCGACAATTTTGAATTGAACTCACAGCTTCGCCATGACTTTTGACGAATTTTTACCATTTTTGGAAAAACAAGCACTTACTTATTTGGAGCAGTTGGATTGTCGCGATGGAAGAACAGAGAATGACTTTTGTATACGGTGTAAGTTTTGGGCCCATATGGCCTTTTTGGAAATGTAGCGACCCTTTCAAATTGAACTCATAGCTTTGCCGTAACGTATGACAGATTTCGATTATTTTTGGAAGAACAAGCACTTGCTTATTTGGATCAGTTGGATTGTCGGCGATCGAAGAACTAAGTGTGACTTTTGCATACGGTGCCCGTTTTGGGCCCATAAGTACTTTTTGGAAATGTAGCGATCTTTTTGGATTGAACCCACCCTTCTCCTTGTGACGTATGAGGGATTTCGATCGTTTATGGAAGAACAAGCACTTGCTTATTTGGAATGCTTATATTGTCGGTGATCGAAGAACCGAGTGTGACTTTTGCATACGGTGCCCGTTTTGGGCCCATAAGTACTTTTCGGAAATGTAGCAATCCTTTTGGATTTAACCCACCCTTTTCCTCGTGTCGTATGAGTGATTTTGGCCATTTCTGGAAGAGTAAGCCCCTGTTTGTTTGAAATGCTTGGATTGTCGACGATCGAAGAACTGAGTGTGACTTTTGCATACCGTGTCCATTTTCGGCCCATCAGTAATTTTCAGAAATGTAGCGATCCTTTTGGATTAAACCCACACTTTTCCTCGCGACGAATGAGGGATTTCAGCCATTTGTCGAGCGACAAGCACTTTCCTATTTGGAATGCTTGGATTGTCGACGATCGAAGAATTGAGTGTGACTTCTGCATACGGTGTCCATTTTGGGCCCATCGATACTTTTTGGAAATGTAGCGATCCTTTTGGATTGAACCCACCCATCTCAGGTCGTATGAGTGATCTCAACTGTTTGTGGAAGAACAAGCACTTGCTTATTTGGAATGCTTGGACTGTCGGCGATCGAAGAACAGAGTGTGACTTTTGCATACGGTGTTCGTTTTGGGCCCATAAGTACTTTTCAGAAATGTAGCGATCTTTTTGGATTGAACCCACCCTTTTCCTCGCATCGTATGAGTGATTTTGGCCATTTGGGGAAGAACAAGCCCTTGCTTGTTTGGAATGCTTGGATTGTCGGCAATCTAAAAATTGAGTGTTACTTTTTCATACGGTGTTCGTTTTGGGTCCATAAGTACTTTTCGGAAATGTAGCGACCCTTTTGAATTGAACTCACAGCTTCGCCGAGACGTATGATAGATTTTGACTATTTTTGGAAGAACAAGCACTTGCTTGTTTGGAACGGTTGGATTGTCGGCGACCAAAGAACTGAGTGTGACTTTTGCATACGGTGTCCGTTTCGGGCCCATAAGTACTTTTTGGAAACGTAGCGATCTTTTTGGATTGAACCCATCCTTTTCCTTGTGACGTATGAGGGATTTCAGCCATTTGTGGAGCGACAAGCACTTGCTTATTTGGAATGCTTGGATTGTCGGCGATCGAAGAACTGAGTGTGACTTTTGCATACGGTGTCCGTTTTGGGCCCATCAGTACTTTTCGAAAATGTAGCAATACATTTGGATTGAACCCACCCTTTTCCTCGCAACATATGAGGGATTTCAGTCGTTTTTGGAAGAACAAGCACTTGCTTATTTGGAATCGGCCCATCAGTAATTTTCAGAAATGTAGCGATCCTTTTGGTTTAAACCCACACTTTTCCTCGCGACGAATGAGGGATTTCAGCCATTTGTCGAGCGACAAGCACTTTCCTATTTGGAATGCTTGGATTGTCGACGATCGAAGAATTGAGTGTGACTTCTGCATACGGTGTCCGTTTTGGGCCCATCGATACTTTTTGGAAATGTAGCGATCCTTTTGGATTGAACCCACCCATCTCAGGTCGTATGAGTGATCTCAACTGTTTGTGGAAGAACAAGCACTTGCTTATTTGGAATGCTTGGACTGTCGGCGATCGAAGAACTGAGTGTGACTTTTGCATACGGTGTTCGTTTTGGGCCCATAAGTACTTTTCAGAAATGTAGCGATCTTTTTGGATTGAACCCACCCTTTTCCTCGCATCGTATGAGTGATTTTGACCATTTGGGGAAGAACAAGCCCTTGCTTGTTTGGAATGCTTGGATTGTCGGCAATCTAAAAATTGAGTGTTACTTTTTCATACGGTGTTCGTTTTGGGTCCATAAGTACTTTTCAGAAATGTAGCGACCCTTTTGAATTGAGCTCACAGCTTCGCCAAGACGTATGATAGATTTTGACTATTTTTGGAAGAACAAGCACTTGCTTGTTTGGAACGGTTGGATTGTTGGCGACCAACGAACTGAGGGTGACTTTTGCATATGGTGTCCGTTTCGGGCCCATAAGTACTTTTTGGAAACGTACCGATCTTTTTGGATTGAACCCATCCTTTTCCTTGTGACGTATGAGGGATTTCAGCCATTTGTGGAGCGACAAGCACTTGCTTATTTGGAATGCTTGGATTGTCAGCGATCGAAGAACTGAGTGTGACTTTTGCATACGGTGTCCGTTTTGGGCCCATCAGTACTTTTCGAAAATGTAGCAATACATTTGGATTGAACCCACCCTTTTCCTCGCAACATATGAGGGATTTCAGTCGTTTTTGGAAGAACAAGCACTTGCTTATTTGGAATGCTTGGATTGTCAGCGATCGAAGAACTGAGTGTGACTTTTGCATACGGTGTCTGTTTTGGGCCCATCAGTACTTTTCGAAAAAGTAGCTTTCCTTTTGGATTGAACCCACCCTTTTCCTCACATCGTATGAGTGAACTTGGTCGTTTGTGGAAGAACAAGCACTTGCTTATTTGGAATGCTTGGATTGCCGACGATCGAAGAACTGAGTGTGACTTTTGCATACGGTGTTCGTTTTGGGCCCATAAGTACTTTTCGAAAATGTAGCGATCCTTTTCGATTGAACCCACCATTTCCCTTGCATCGTATGAGTATTTTGGCCATTTGTGGAAGAACAAGCCTTCGCTTGTTTGGAATGCTTGGATTTTCGGCGATCGAAGAACTGGGTGTGACTTTTGCATACGGTGTCCGTTTTGGGCCCATCAGTAATTTTCAGAAATGTAGCGATCTTGTTGGATTGAACCCACCCTTTTCCTCGTGAGGTGTGAGGGATTTTGGCCATATGTGGAGCGACAAGCACTTGCTTATTTGGAA
Organism: Olea europaea var. sylvestris; assembly: GCF_002742605.1. Taxonomy (NCBI): domain Eukaryota; kingdom Viridiplantae; phylum Streptophyta; class Magnoliopsida; order Lamiales; family Oleaceae; genus Olea; species Olea europaea. The sequence goes on from NW_019260308.1 coordinate 10,932, forward strand.
TGCTTGAATTGTCGACGATCGAAGAACTGAGTGTGACTTTTGCATACGGTGCCCGTTTTGGGCCCATCAGTACTTTTCGAAAATGTAGCGATACTTTTGGATTGAACCCACCCTTTTCCTCGCGGTGTATGAGGGATTTCAGTCGTTCGTGGTAGAACAAGCACTTACTTATTTGGATTGCTTGGATTGTCGACGATCAAAGAACTGGGTGTGACTTTTGCAAACGTTGTCCATTTTGGGCCCATAAGTACTTTTCGAAAATGTAGCGATCCTTTTGGATTGAACCCACCCTTTTCCTCAGGTCGTATGAGTGATCTTGGCCATTTGTGGAAGAACAAGCTGTTGCTTATTTTGAATGCTTGGATTGTCGGCGATCGAAGAACTGAGTGTGACTTTTGCATACTGTGTTCGTTTTGGGGCCATAAGTACTTTTCGAAAATGTAGCGATCTTTTTGGATTGAACCCACCCTTTTCCTCGCGTCGTATGAGTGATTTGGCCATTTGGGGAAGAACAAGCCCTTGCTTGCTTGGAATTCTTGGATTGTCGGCGATCTAAAAATTGAGTGTGACTTTTGCATACGGTGTTCATTTTGGGTCCATAAGTACTTTTTGGAAATGCAGCGACCCTTTTGAATTGAACTCACAGCTTCGTCGTGACGTATTATAGATTTTGACTATTTTTGGAAGAACAAGCACTTGCTTATTTGGAACGGTTGGATTGTCGGCGACCGAAGAACCGAGTGTGACTTTTGCATACAGTGTCCATTTTAGGCCCATAAGTACTTTTTGGAAACGTAGCGATCTTTTTGGATTGAACCCATCCTTTTCCTTGTGACGTATGAGGGATTTCAGCCATTTGTGGAGCAACAAGCACTTGCTTATTTGGAATGCTTGGATTGTCGGCGATCGAAGAACTGAGTGTGACTTTTGCATACGGTGTCCATTTTGGGCCCATCAGTACTTTTCAAAAATGTAGCGATACTTTTAGATTAAACCCATCCTTTTCCTCGCAACATATGAGGGATTTCGGTCGTTTTTGGAAGAACAAGCACTTGCTTATTTGGATTGCTTGGATTGTCGACGATCAAGAACTGAGTGTGATTTTTGCATACGGTGTCCGTTTTGGGTCCATCAGTACTTTTCGAAAAAGTAGTGATCCTTTTGGATTGAACCCACCCTTTTCCTTACGTCGCATGAGTGATCTTGACCATTTGTGGAAGAACAAGCACTTGCTTATTTGGAATTCTTGGATTGTCGGCGATCGAAGAACTGAGTGTGACTTTTGCATACGGTGTTCGTTTTGGGCCCATAAGTACTTTTCGAAAATGTAGCGATCCTTTTCGATTGAACCCACCCTTTTCCTTGCATCGTATGAGTATTTTGGCCATTTGTGGAAGAACAAGCCTTTGTGTGTTTGGAATGCTTAGATTTTCGATGATCGAAGAACTGGGTGTGACGTTTTCATACGGTGTCCGTTTTGGGCCCATCAGTAATTTTCAGAAATGTAACGATCCTGTTGGATTGAACCCACCCTTTTCCTCGGGACGTATGAGGGATTTTGGCCATATGTGGAGTGACAAGCACTTGCTTATTCGGAATGCTTGGATTGTCGACGATCGGAGAACTGAGTGTGACTTTTGCATACGGTGCCCATTTTGGGCCCATCAATACTTTTCGAAAATGTAGCGATACTTTGGATTGAACCCACCCTTTTCCTCACGACGTATGAGGGATTTCAGTTGTTTGTGGATGAACAAGTACTTACTTATTTGGATTGCTTGGATTGTCGAAGATCAAAGAACTGGGTGTGACTTTTGCAAACGTTGTCCGTTTTAGGCCCATAAGTACTTTTCGAAAATGTAGCGATCCTTTTGGATTGAACCCATCCTTTTCCTCACGACGTATGAGGGATTTCAGTCATTTGTGGAAGAACAAGCACTTACTTATTTGGATTGCTTGGATTGTCGACGATCAAAGAACTGGGTGTGACTTTTGCAAACGTTGTCCGTTTTGGGCCCATAAGTACTTTTCGAAAATGTAGCGATCCTTTTGAATTGAACCCACCCTTTTCCTCACGACGTATGAGGGATTTCAGTCATTTGTGGAAGAACAGGCACTTACTTATTTGGATTGCTTGGATTGTCGACGATCAAAGAACTGGGTGTGACTTTTGTAAACGTTGTCCGTTTTGGACCCATAAGTACTTTTCGGAAATGTAGCGATCCTTTGGGATTGAACCCACCCTTTTCCTCAGGTCGTATGAGTGATCTTGGCCATTTGGGGAAGAACAAGTTGTTGCTTATTTGGAATGCTTGGATTGTCGGCGATCGAAGAACTGAATCTCACTTTTACATATGGTGTCCGTTTTGGCCCATAAGTACTTTTTGGAAATGTAGCGACAATTTTGAAATGAACTCACAGCTTCGCCATGACGTATGATGGATTTTTGCCATTTTTGGAAGAACAAGCACTTGCTTATTTGGAACAGTTGGATTGTCGGGATCGAAGAACAGAGTGTGACTTTTGTATACGATGTAAGTTTTGAGCCCATAAGTGCTTTTTGGAAATGTAGCGACCCTTTTGAATTGAACTCATAGCTTCGCCGTGACGTATGACAGATTTTGACTATTTTTGGAAGAACAAGCACTTGCTTATTTGGAACGGTTGGATTGTCGGCGATCGAAGAACTAAGTGTGACTTTTGCATATGGTGCCCGTTTTGGGCCCATAAGTACTTTTTGGAAATGTAGCGATCTTTTTGGATTGAACCCACCCTTTTCCTTGTGACGTATGAGGGATTTCGATCGTTTGTGGAAGAACAAGCACTTGCTCATTTGGAATGCTTATATTGTCGGCGATCGAAGAACCGAGTGTGACTTTTGCATACGGTGTTCGTTTTCGGCCCATAAGTACTTTTCGGAAATGTAGTAATCCTTTTGGATTGAACCCACCCTTTTCCTCGTGTCGTATGAGTGATGTTGGCCATTTCTGGAAGAACAAGCCCTTGCTTGTTTGAAATGCTTGGATTGTCGGCGATCGAAGAACTGAGTGTGACTTTTGCATACGGTGTCCGTTTTGGGCCCATCAGTAATTTTCAGAAAAGTAGCGATCCTTTTGGATTAAACCCACACTTTTCCTCACGACGAATGAGGGATTTCAGCCATTTCTCGAGCGACAAGCACTTTCCTATTTGGAAAGCTTGGATTGTCGACAATCGAAGAACTAAGTGTGACTTTTGCATACGGTGTCCGTTTCGGGCCCATCGGTACTTTTCGAAAATGTAGCGATCCTTTTGGATTGAACCCACCCATCTCAGGTCGTATGAGTGATCTCAACCGTTTGTGGAAGAACAAGCACTTGCTTATTTGGAATGCTTGGATTGTCGGCGATCGAAGAACTGAGTGTGGCTTTTGCATACTGTGTTCGTTTTGGGCCCATAAGTACTTTTTGGAAATGTAGCGATCCTTTTGGATTGAACCCACCCTTTTCCTCGCGTCGTATGAGTGAACTCGGCCATTTGTGGAGCGACAAGCACTTGCTTATTTGGAATGCTTGGATTGTTGATGATCGAAGAACCGAGTGTGACTTTTGCATACGGTGTTCGTTTTGGGCCCATCAGTACTTTTCGAAAATGTAGCGATACTTTTGGATTGAACCCACCTTTTTTCCTCGCAACGTATGAGGGATTTCGGCCATTTGTGGAGCAACAAGCACTTGCTTATTTCGAATGCTTGGATTGTCGGCGATCGAAGAACTGAGTGTGACTTTTGCATATGGTGTCCATTTGGGGCCCATAAGTACGTTTTGGAAATGTAGCGATCATTTTGGATTGATCCCACCATTTTCCTCCCGTCGTATGAGTGATCTCAGCCGTTTGTGGAAGAACAAGAAGTTGCTTATTGGAATGTTTGGATTGTCGACGATCGAAGAACTGAGTGTAACTTTCGCATACGGTGTCCGTTTTGGGCCCATAAGTACTTTTTGGAAATGTAGCAACGCTTTTGAATTGAACTCATAGCTTCATTGCGATGTATGACAGATTTTGACTATTTTTCGAAGAACAAGCACTTGCTTATTTATAACGGTTAGATTGTCGACGATCGAAGAACTGAGTGTGACTTTTGTATATGTTGTCCATTTTGGGCCCATAAGTACTTTTTGGAAATGTAGCGATCTTTTTGGATTGAACCCACCCTATCCTTGTGACGTATGAGGGATTTCGATCGTTTGTGGAAGAATAAGCACTTACTTATTTGGAATGCTTAGATTGTCGGCGATCGAAGAACTGAGTGTGACTTTTCGTACGGTGTTCGTTTTGGGCCCATAAGTACTTTTTGGAAAGAAAGCGATCTTTTTGGATTGAACCCACCCTTTTCCTCGCGTCGCATGAATTATTTTGGCCATTTGTGGAGGAACAAGCCCTTGCTTCTTTGTAATGCTTGGATTATCGGCGATCGAAAAACTGAGTGTGACTTTTGCATACGGTGTTCATTTTGGGTCCATAAGTACTTTTCGAAAATGTGGCGACCCTTTTGAATTGAACTCATCGCTTCACCGTGACTTATGATAGATTTTGACTATTTTTGGAAGAACAAGCACTTGCTTATTTGGAACAGTTGGATTGTAGGCGACCGAAGAACTGAGTGTGACTTTTGCATACGGTGTCCATTTTGGGCCCATAAGTACTTTTTCGAAATGTAGCAATCTTTTTGGATTGAGCCCACCCTTTTCCTCGCAACGTATGCGGGATTTTGGTCGTTTGTCGAAAAATAAGCACTTGCTTATTTGGAATGCTTGGATTGTCGACGATCAAAGAACTGAGATGGACTTTTGCATACGTTGTCCGTTTTTGGCCCATCAGTACTTTTCGAAAATGTAGCGATACTTTTGGATTAAACCCACCCTTTTCCTCGCAACGTATGCGGGATTTTGGTCGTTTGTGGAAAAATAAGCACTTGCTTATTTGGATTGCTTGGATTGTCGGCGATCGAAGAACTGAGTGTGACTTTTACATATGGTGTTCGTTTTGGGCCCATAAGTACTTTTTGGAAATGTGGCGATCCTTTTGGATTGAGCCTACCCTTTTCCTCGCGTCGTATGAGGGATTTCGATCATTTGTGGAAGAACAAACACTTGCTTATTTTGAATGCTTGGATTGCCGACGATCGAAGAACTGAGTGTGACTTTTGCATAAGTTGTCCGTCTTGGGCCCATTAGTAATTTTCAGAAAAGTAGCGATCCTGTTGGATTGAACCCACTCTTTTCCTCGTGACGTTTGAGGGATTTCGGCCATTTGTGGAGCAACAAGCACTTGCTTATTTGGAATGCTTAGATTGTCGGCGATCGAAGAACTGAGTGTGACTTTTGCATACGGTGTCCATTTTGGGCCCATCAGTACTTTTTGGAAATTTAGCGACACTTTTGGATTGAACCCACCCTTTTCCTCGCAACGTATGAGGGATTTAGGTCGTTTGTGGAAAAACGAGCACTTGCTTATTTTGATTGCTTGGATTGTCGACGATCGAAGAACTAAGTGTGACTTTTACATATGGTGTTCGTTTTGGGCACATAAGTACTTTTTGGACGATCCTTTTGGATTGAACCTACCCTTTTTCTCGCGTCGTATGAGGGATTTCGATCGTTTGTGGAAGAACAAGCACTTGCTTATTTTGAATGCTTGGATTGCCGACGATCGAAGAACTGAGTGTGACTTTTGCATATGGTGTTCGACTTGGGCCCATCATTAATTTTCAGAAATGTAGCGATCCTGTTGGATTGAACCCACCCTTTTCCTCGTAACGTATGAGGGATTTCGACCATTTGTGGAGCGACAAGCACTTGCTTATGTGGAATGCTTGGATTGTCGGCGGTCGAAGAACTGAGTGTGACTTTTGCATACGGTGTCCATTTTGGGCCCATCAGTACTTTTCGAAAATGTAGCGACACTTTTGGATTGAACCCACCCTTTTCCTCGCAACGTATGAGGGTCTTTGGCCATTTGTGGAGCAACAAGCACTTGCTTATTTCGAATGCTTGGATTGTCGACGATCGAAGAACTGAGTGTGACTTTTGCATATGGTGTCCTTTTGGGCCCATAAGTACGTTTTGGAAATGTAGCGATCCTTTTGGATTGATCCCCCCATTTTCCTCACATCGTATGAGTGATCTCAGCCATTTGTGGAAGAACAAGAAGTTGCTTATTTGTAATGCTTGGATTGTCGGCGATCGAAGAACTGAGTGTAACTTTTGCATACGGTGTCCGTTTTGGGCCCATAAGTACTTTTTGGAAATGTAGCGACCCTTTTGAATTGAACTCATAGCTTCGTCATGACATATGATAGATTTTGACTATTTTTGGAAGAACAATCACTTGCTTATTTGGAACGTTTGGATTGTCGGCGGTCGAAGAACTGAGTGTGAATTTTGCATATGGTGTCCATTTTGGGCCCATAAGTACTTTTTGGAAATGTAGCGATCTTTTTGGATTGAACCCACCCTTTTTCTTATGAGGTATGAGGGATTTTGATCGCTTGTGGAAGAACAAGCACTTGCTTATTTGAAATGCTTAGATTGTCGACGATCAAAGAACTGAGTGTGACTTTTGCATACGGTGCTCGTTTTGGGCCCATAAGTACTTTTCGGAAATGTAGCGATCCTTTTGGATTGAACCCACCCTTTTCCTCGTGTCGTATGAGTGATTTTTGCCATTTGGGGAAGAACAAGCCCTTGCTTGTTTGTAATGCTTGGATTGTCGGCAATCAAAGAACTGAGTTTGGCTTTTGCATACGGTGTCCGTTTTGGGCCCATCAGTAATTTTCAGAAATGAAGTGATCCTTTTGAATTGAACCCACCCTTTTCCATGCGACGAATGAGGGATTTCAGCCATTTGTGGAGCAACAAGCACTTGCTAATTTGGAGCGCTTGGATTGTAGGCGATCGAAGAACTGAGTCTGACTTTTGCATACGGTGTCCGTTTTGGGCCCATCAGTACTTTTCAGAAAAGTAGTGATCCTTTTGGATTGAACCCACCCTTTTCCTCACGTTGTATGAGTGGTCTCGACCGTTTGTGGAAGAACAAGCACTTGCTTATTTGGAATGCTTGGTTTGTCGGCGATCGAAGAGCTAAGTATGACTTTTACATACGGTGTTCGTTTTGGGCCCATAAGTACTTTTCGAAAATGTAATGATCCTTTTCAATTGAACCCACCCTTTCCCTTGCATCGTACGAGTATTTTGGCCATTTGTGGAAGAACAAGCCTTTGCTTGTTTGGAATGCTTGGATTGTCAGCGATCGAAGAACTGGGTGTGACTTTTGCATACGGTGTCCGTTTTGGGCCCATCAGTAATTTTCAGAAATGTAGCGATCCTGCTGGATTGAACCCACCCTTTTCCTCGTGACGTATGAGGGATTTTGGCCATATGTGGAGCGACAAGCACTTGCTTATTTGGAATGCTTGGATTGTTGGCGATCGAAGAACTGAGTGTGACTTTTGCATACGGTGCACGTTTTGGGCCCATCAGTACATTTCGGAAATGTAGCGATACTTTTGGATTGAACCCACCCTTTTCCTCGCGACGTATGAGGGATTTCAGTCGTTTGTGGAAAAAAAAGCACTTACTTATTTGGATTGCTTGGATTGTCGACGATCAAAGAACTGGGTGTGACTTTTGCAAGCGTTGTCCATTTTGGGCCCATAAGTACTTTTCATAAATGTAGCAATCCTTTTGGATTGAACCCACCCTTTTCCTCAGGTCGTATGAGTGATCTTGGCCATTTGGGAAAGAACAAGCTGTTGCATATTTGGAATGCTTGGATTGTCGGCGATCGAAGAACTGAATGTCACTTTTGCATATGGTGTCCGTTTTGGGCCCATAAGCACTTTTTGGAAACGTAGCGACAATTTTGAATTGAACTCACAGCTTCGCCATGACGTATGATGGATTTTTACCATTTTTGGAAGAACAAGCACTTGCTTATTTGGAACAGTTGGATTGTCGGGGATCGAAGAACAGAGTGTGACCTTTGTATGCGGTGTAAGTTTTAGGCCCATAAGTACTTTTTGGAAATGTAGCGACCCTTTTGAATTGAACTCATGGCTTCGCCGTGACGTATGACAGATTTTGACTATTTTTGGAAGAACAAGCACTTGCTTATTTGGAACTGTTGGATTGTCGACGATCGAAGAACCAAGTGTGACTTTTGCATACGGTGCCCGTTTTGGGCCCACAAGTACTTTTTGGAAATGTAGCGATCTTTTTGGATTGAACCCACCCTTTTCCTTGTGACCTGTGAGGGATTTCGATCGTTTGTGGAAGAACAAGCACTTGCTTATTTGGAATGCTTATATTGTCGACGATCGAAGAACCGAGTGTGACTTTTGCATACGGTGTTCGTTTTGGGCCCATAAGTACTTTTCGAAAATGTAGCAATCCTTTTGGATTGAACTCACCCTTTTCCTCGTGTCGTATGAGTGATTTTGGCCATTTCTGGAAGAACAAGCCCTTGCTTGTTTGAAATGCTTGGATTATCGACGATCGAAGAACTGAGTGTGACTTCTGCATACGGTGTCCGTTTTGGGCCCATCAATAATTTTCAAAAATGTAGCGATCCTTTTGGATTAAACCCACACTTTTCCTCGTGACGAATGAGGGATTTCAGCCATTTGTCGAGCAACAAGCACTTTTCTATTTTGAATGCTTGAATTGTCGGCGATCGAAGAACTGAGTGTGACTTTTGAATACGGTGTCCGTTTTGGGCCCATCGGTACTTTTTGGAAATGTAGCGATTCTTTTGGATTGAACCAACCCATCTCAGGTCGTATGAGTGATCTCAACCGTTTGTGGAAGAACAAGCACTTGCTTATTTGGAATGCTTGGATTGTCCGCGATCGAAGAACTGAGTGTGACTTTTGCATACGGTGTTCGTTTTGGGCCCATAAGCACTTTTCGGAAATGTAGCGATCCTTTTGGATTGAACCCACCCTTTTCCTCGCGTCGTATGAGTGAACTCGACCATTTGTGGAGCGACAAGCACTTGCTTATTTGGAATGCTTGGATTGTCGACGATCGAAGAATCGAGTGTCACTTTTGCATACGGTGTCCGTTTTGGGCCCATCAACACTTTTCAAAAATGTAGCGATACTTTTGGATTGAACCCACCCTTTTCCTCGCAACGTATGAGGGACTTCGGCCATTTGTGGAGCAACAAGCACTTGCTTATTTCGAATGCTTGGATTGTCGACGATCGAAGAACTGAGTGTGACTTTTGTATATGGTGTCCATTTGGGGCCCATAAGTACGTTTTGGAAATGTAGCGATCCTTTTGGATTGATCCTGCCATTTTCCTAGCGTCGTATGAATGATCTCGGCCATTTGTGGAAGAACAAGAAGTTGCGTATTTGTAATGCTTGGATTGTCGCCGATCGAAGAACTGAGCGTAACTTTTGCATACGGTGTCCGTTTTGGGCCTATAAGTACTTTTTGGAAATGTAGCGACCCTTTTGAATTGAATTCATAGCTTTGTCGTGACGTATGATAGATTTTGACTATTTTTGGAAGAACAAGCACTTGCTTATTTGGAACGGTTGGATTGTTGGCGATCGAAGAACAGAGTGTGAATTTTGCATACGGCGTCCATTTTGGGCCCATAAGTACTTTTTGGAAATGTAGCGATCTTTTTGGATTGAACCCACCCTTTTTCTTATGACGTACGAGGGATTTTGATCGTTTGTGGAAGAACAAGCACTTGCTTATTTGAAATGCTTAGATTGTCGACGATCGAAGAACTGAGTGTGACTTTTGCATACAGTGCTCGTTTTGGGCCCATAAGTACTTTTCGGAAATGTAGCGATCCTTTTGGATTGAACCTACCCTTTCCCTCGTGTCGTATGAGTGATTTTGGCCATTTGTGGAAGAACAAGCCCTTGCTTGTTTGGAATGCTTGGATTTTCGACGATCAAAGAACTGAGTTTGACTTTTGCATACGGTGTCCGTTTTGGGCCCATCAGTAATTTTCAGAAATGAAGTGATCCTTTTGAATTGAACCCACCCTTTTCAATGCGACGAATGAGGGATTTCAGGCATTTGTGGGGCAACAAGCACTTGCTAATTTGGAGCGCTTGGATTGTAGGCAATCGAAAAACTGAGTCTGACTTTTGCATACAGTGTTCGTTTTGGGCCCTTCAGCACTTTTTAGAAAAGTAGCGATCCTTTTGGATTGAACCTACCCTTTTCCTCACATTGTATGAGTGGTCTCGACCGTTTGTGGAAGAACAAGCACTTGCTTATTTGGAATGCTTGGTTTGTCGGCGATCGAAGAGTTGAGTTTGACTTTTACATACGGTGTTCGTTTTGGGCCCATAAGTACTTTTCGAAAATGTAGCTATCCTTTTCAATTGAACCCACCCTTTCCCTTGCATCGTATGAGTATTTTGGCCATTTGTGGAAGAACAAGCCCTTGCTTGTTTGGAATGCTTGGATTGTCGGCGATCGAAAAATTGAGTGTGACTTTTGCATACGGTGTCCGTTTTGGGTCCATTAGTACTTTTCGGAAATGTAGCGACCCTTTTGAATTGAACTCACAGCTTCGCCGTGACGTATGATAGATTTTGACTATTTTTGGAAGAACAAGCACTTGCTTATTTGGAACGGTTGGATTGTCGGCGATCGAAGAACAGAGTGTGACTTTTGCATACGGTGTCCGTTTTGGGCCCATAAGTATTTTTTCGAAACGTAGCGATCTTTTTGGATTGAACCCATCCTTTTCCTCGTGATGTATGAGGGATTTTGGCCATTTGTGGAGCGACAAGCACTTGCTTGTTTGGATTGCTTGGATTGTCGGCGATCGAAGAATTGAGTGTGACTTTTGCATACGATGTCAGTTTTGGGCCCATCAGTACTTTTCGAAAATGTAGCGATACTTTTGGATTGAACCCACCCTTTTCCTCGCAACGTATGAGGGATTTCGGTCATTTGTGGAAGAACAAGCACTTGCTTATTTCGAATGCTTGGATTGTCGACGATCGAAGAACTGAGTGTGACTTTTGCATGCGGTGTCCGTTTTGGGCCCTTCAGTACTTTTCGAAAAAGTAGCAATCCTTTTGGTTTGAACCCACCCTTTTCCTCATGTCGTATGAGTGATCCCGATCGTTTGTGAAAAAACAAGCACTTGCTTATTTGGAATGGTTGGATTGTTAGCGATCGAAGAACTGAGTGTGACTTTTGCATACGGTATTCGCTTTGGGCCCATAAGTACTTTTCGAAAATGTAGCGATCCTTTTCGATTGAACCCACCCTTTCCCTTACATCGTATGAGTAATTTTAGCCATTTGTGGAAGAACAAGCCTTTGCTTGTTTGGAATGCTTGGATTGTCGGCGATCGAAGAACTGGGTGTGACTTTTGCATACGGTGTCCATTTTGGGCCCATCAGTAATTTTCAGAAATGTAGCGATCCTGTTGGATTGAACCCCCCTTTTCCTCGTGATGTATGAGGGATTTTGGCCATTTATGGAGTGACAAGCACTTGCTTATTTGGAATGCTTGGATTGTCGACGATCGAAGAACTGAGTGTGACTTTTGCATATGGTGCCCGTTTTGGGCCCATCAGTACTTTTCGGAAATGTAGTGATACTTTCGGATTGAACCCACCCTTTTCCTCGCAACGTATGAGGGATTTCGGTCGTTTGTGGAAGAACAAGCACTTGCTTATTTGGATTGCTTGGATTGTCGACGATCAAAGAACTGGGTGTGACTTTTGCAAACGTTTTCCGTTTTGGGCCATAAGTACTTTTTGAAAATGTAGCGATCCTTTTGGATTGAACCCACCCTTTTCCTCAGGTCGTATGAGTGATCTTGGCCATTTGTGGAAGAACAAGCTGTTGCTTATTTGGAATGCTTGGATTGTCGACGATCGAGGAACTGAATGTCACTTTTGCATATGGTGTTCGTTTTGGGCCCATAAGTACTTTTTGGAAATGTAGCGACAATTTTGAATTGAACTCACAGCGTCGCCATGACGTACGATGGATTTTCGCCATTTTTGGAAGAACGAGCACTTGCTTATTTGGAACGGTTAGATTGTCGACGATCGAAGAACAGAGTGTGACTTTTGTATACGGTGTAAGTTTTGGGCCCATAAGTTCTTTTTGGAAATGTAGCGACCCTTTTGAATTGAACTCATAGCTTCCTCGTGACGTATGATAGATTTTGACTATTTTTGGAAGAACAAGCACTTGCTTATTTGGAATGGTTGGATTGTCGACGATCGAAGAACTGAGTGTGACTTTTGCATACAGTGCCCGTTTTGGGCCCATAAGTACTTTTTGGAAATGTAGCGATCTTTTTGGATTAAACCCACCCTTTTCCTTGTGACGTATGAGGGATTTTGATCGTTTGTGGAAGAACAAGCACTTGCTTATTTGAAATGCTTAGATTGTCGATGATTGAAGAACTGAGTGTGACTTTTGCATATGGTGCTCGTTTTGGGACCATAAGTACTTTTCGGAAATCTAGCGATCCTTTTGGATTGAACCCACCCTTTCCCTTACATCGTATGAGTAATTCTAGCCATTTGTGGAAGAACAAGCCTTTGCTTGTTTAGAATGCTTGGATTGTCGGCGATCGAAGAACTGGGTGTGACTTTTGCATTCGTTGTCCGTTTTGGGCCCATAAGTACTTTTTGGAAATGTAGCGATCCTTTTGGATTGAACACACCCTTTTCCTCACGTCGTATGAGTGATCTCAGCCATTTGTGGAAGAACAAGTAGTTGCTTATTTGGAATGCTTAGATTGTCGGCGATCGAAGAACTGAGTGTAACTTTTGCATACCGTGTCTGTTTTGGGCCCGTAAGTACTTTTTGAAAATGTAGTGACCCTTTTGGATTGAACCCACCCTTTTCCTCGCATCGTAAGAGTGATTTTGGCCATTTGTGGAAGAACAAGCCCTTGCTTGCGTGGAATGCTTGGATTGTCGACGATCGAAGAACTGAGTGTGACTTTTGCATACGGTGTCCGTTTTGGGCACATCAGTAATTTTTAAAAATGAAGTGATCTTTTTGGATTGAAAGCACCCTTTTCCTCGCGACGAAAAAGGGATTTCTCCCATTTGTGGAGCAACAAGCACTTGCTTATTCGGAATGCTTGGATTGTCGACGATCAAAGATTTGAGTGTGACTTTTGCTTACGGTGTCCGTTTTGGGACCATCAGTACTTTTCGAAAATGTAGCGATCCTTTTGGATTGAACCCAACCTTTTCCTCACATCGTATGAGTGATCTTGGCCATTTGTGGAAGAATAAGCACTTGCTTATTTGGAATGCTTGGATTGTCGGCGATCGAAGAACTGAGTGTGACTTTTGCATACAGTGTTCGTTTTGGGCCCATAAGTACTTTTCACAAATGTAGAGATCCTTTTGGATTGAACCCATCCTTTTCCTCGCATCGTATGAGTGATTTTGGCCATTTTTGGAAGAACAAGCCCCTGCTTGTTTGGAATGCTTAGATTGTCGGCGATCGGAGAACTGGGTGTGACTTTTTGCACACGGTGTTCATTTTGGGCCCATCAGAAATTTTCAGAAATGAAGCGATCCTGTTTGATAGAACCCACCCTTTTCCTCGTGACGTATGAAGGATTTTGGCCATTTGTGGAGAGATAGGCACTTGCTTGTTTGGAATGCTTGGATTGTCGACGATCGAAGAACTGAGTGTGACTTTTGCATACGATGTCCGTTTTGGGCCCATCAGTATTTTTCGAAAATGTAGCGATCCTTTTGGATTGAACCCAACCTTTTCCTCACAACATATGAGGGATTTTTGCCATTTTTGGAAGAACAAGCACTTGCTTATTTGGAACGGTTGGATTGTCGGCGATCGAAGAACTGAGTTTGACTTTTGGATTCGTTGCTCGTTTTGGGCCCATAGTACTTTTTTGGAAATGTAGCGATCCTTTTGGACTGAACCCACCCTTTTCCTCACGTCCTATGAGTGATCTCGACCATTTGTGGAAGAACAAATAGTTGCTTATTTGGAATGCTTAGATTGTCGTCGATCGAATAACTGTGTGTCACTTTTGCATACGGTGTTCGTTTTGGGCCCATAAGTACTTTTCGAAAATGTAGCGACCCTTTTGAATTGAACTCACAGCTTCGCCGTGGCGTATGACGGATTTTGGCCATTTTTGGAATAACAAACACTTGTTTATTTGGAACTGTTGGATTGTCGGCGATCGAAGATCTGAGTGTGACTTTTGCATACGGTGTCCGTTTTGGGCCCATAAGTACTTTTTGGAAACGTAGCGATCCTCTTGGATCGAACCCATGCTTTTCATCATGTCGTGCGAGTGATCTCAGCCATTTGTGGAAGAACACGCAGTTGCTTATTTGGAATGCTTGGATTGTCGGTGATCTAGGAACTGAGGGTCACTTTTGCATACGGTGTCCATTTTGGGCCCATAAGTACTTTTTAAAAATGTAGCGACCCTTTTGAATTGAACTCATAGTTTCGTCATGATGTATGATGGATTTTGGCCATTTGTGGCTGAACAAGCACTTGCTTATTTGGAACGGTTGGATTGTCGGTGTTCGAAGAATTGAGTGTGACTTTTGCATGTGGCGTCCGTTTTGCGTCCATAAGTACTTTTTGGAAATGTAGCAATCCTTTTGGATTGAACCCACCCTTTTTCCTTATGACGTATGAGGGATTTGACCATTTGCCGAGCAGCAAGAACTTGCTCATTTGGAATGCTTGGATTGTCGGCGATCGAAGAACTGAGTGCAACTTTTGCATACGGTGTCCGTTTTGGGCCCATAAGTACTTTTCAAAAATGTAGCGATCTTTTGGATTGAACCCACCATTTTTCGCGTGATGTATGAGGGATTTCGTTCCTTTTTGGAAGAACAAGCACTTGCTTATTTGGAACGCTTGGATTGTCGGCGATCGAAGAAATTAGTGTGACTTTTGCATACGGTGTCCGTTTTGGGCCCATAAGTACTTTTCGAAAATGAAGCGATCCTTTTGGATTTAACCCACCCTTTTCCTCACATCGTATGAGGTATTTCGATCATTTGTGGAAGAACAAGCACTTGCTTATTTGGAATGCTTGGATTATCGACGATCGAAGAACTGAGTGTAACTTTTGCATACGGTGTTCGTTTTGGGCCCATAAGTACTTTTCGAAAATGTAGCGACCCTTTTGAATTGAACTCACAGCTTCGTTGTGACGTATGACGGATTTTGACCATTTTTGGAATAACAAGCACTTGCTTCTTTAGAACGGTTGGATTGACGGCGATCGAAGATCTGAGTGTGACTTTTGCATATGGTGTCCGTTTTGGGCTCATAAGTACTTTTTGGAAATGTAGCGATCCTCTTGGATTGAACCCACGCTTTTCATCATGTCGTATGAGTGATCCCGACCATTTGTGGAAGAACACGCAGTTGCTTATTTAGAATGCTTTGATTGTCGACGATCGAAAAAACTGAGTGTCACTTTTGCATACGGTGTCCGTGTTGGGCCCATAAGTACTTTTCGAAAATGCAGCGACCCTTTTGAATTGAACTCACAGTTTCATCATAATGTATGATGGATTTTGGCCATTTGTGGAAGAACAAGCACATGCTTATTTGGAAGGGTTGGATTGTCGGCGATCGAAGAACTAAGTGTAACTTTTGCATACGCTGTCCGTTTTGGGCCCATAAGTACTTTTTGGAAATGTAGCGATCCTTTTGGATTGAACCCACCCTTTTCTGCGTGATGTATGAGGGATTTCGGTCCTTTGTGGAAGAATAAGCACTTGCTTATTTGGAATGCTTGGATTGTAGGCGATCGAAGAACTGAGGGTGACTTTTGCATACGGTGTCTGTTTCGGGCCTATAAGTACTTATTGGAAATGTAGCGATCCTTTTGGATTGAACCCACCATTTTTCGCATGATGTATGAGAGACTTCTG
>NW_019260309.1:0-1044 GCF_002742605.1 Olea europaea var. sylvestris
AGGGCCGCTAATACGGCATCGTTCGGATACCTCAAGAACCATATGATGGCTGTGAATGACCAATAGAGGATTCGTCACTCTTAGATAGTAAGAGATTGTGATCTGCATTTCGTTCAAATAAGTCGATAACGAAATCCTTGGCCAAGGTATATTCAAAAGTCGAAAAGGAGTTTTCGACTTATATTGACTTAATAGTAGAATGAAAGATATGATCGATAATCGAGATTGAAACACTTCCATATCTCGTAATTGATTGGATCGTATTGACGAAGGGATTATAGTTTCGTGGTAAACGAACAACTTTGGTTTTGTCATACCATGTAACATTTTTCGTAACATGTGTTATCCTGATACATTGCAAGATGTGAATTTAGGACGGTAAAAGTGAATTGATGATAAATAAGAAAATTGGAAGATTGCAGTTTGTCAATTAATTAATTTAACAATTGTTGGATGAATTAATTAATTGGGTTGGTTATTTATAATCCCGAATTAATTAATTGGATTAATTAATTCATGGACCGAATTTAATAAAATGGATTAATTAAATATTGGACTGGGTCAAGCCAAGCCCATTTGGGCTTGTATAAATACGTGACTAGGGTTTTCAATTTAATTGAGAATCTCATAATTCTTGCTAACACAAGAAGAGAAAACCTTGGTGGCTGCAATCTGTTCTCTGTGTGGAATTAATGGGCTGGACAATTGGACAGTTGTGGGAGGCAGATTCAAGTTGCTGGAACAAAGATAACGCAAAGGAGTTTGTAGATCTAAAAAAATGTACAACTTTTATCACAATACTTATCTAAATACAAAGATGAATCCTGGTAGGAATTGAAATTATTTTTATTTTCGCTGCACATGTTTAAGTAAATTCACAACAATTTCTACTATTGAATACCTAATCTCTACTTCTTAAGGGCCTTTCCAATTCGACATTTGCATAAACTTTTCCACTACGGAGTAGTTTATTCCAATCTTTCAGAGAGTATCGTCAGAAAATAACTTTCTTTGAGCAAATTTTCTTTAGCATCTAGGTCCAAT
>NW_019260310.1:0-1044 GCF_002742605.1 Olea europaea var. sylvestris
GGGCCCATAAGAACTTTTTGGAAATGTAGCGACCGTTTTGGATTGAACTCACCACTTCGTCGTGACGTACGAATGATTTTGGCAATTTTTCAAAAGAATTAGCACTTGAATATTTGGAACGCTTGGATTGTCGGCGTACGAAGAATTGAGCGTAACTTTTGCACACGGTGTCCGTTTTGGGCCCATAAGAACTTTTTGGAAATGTAGCGACCGTTTTGGATTGAACTCACCACTTCGTCGTGACGTACAAGGGATTTTGGCCATTTTTCGAAAGAATGAGCACTTGCATATTTAGAACGGTTGGAGAGTCGGCGGACGAAAAATTGAGCGTAACTTTTGCACACGGTGTCCGTTTTGGGCACATAAGTACTTTTTGGAAATGTATCGACCGTTTTGGATTGAACTCACCACTTCGTCGTGACGTACGAGTGATTTTGGCCATTTTTCAAAGGACTGATCGCTTGTATATTGAGAACGCTTGGAGAGTCGGCGGACGAAGAATTGAGCGTAACTTTTGCACACGGTGTCCGTTTTGGGCCCATAAGAACTTTTAGGAAATTTAGCGACCGTTTTGGATTGAACTCACCACGTCGTCGTGGCGTACGAGTGATTTTGGCCATTTTTCAAAGGACTGAGCGCTTGTATATTTAGAACGCTTGGAGAGTCGGCGGACGAAGAATTGAGCGTAACTTTTGCGTACGGAGTCCGTTTTGGGCCCATAAGAACTTTTAGGAAATTTAGCGACCGTTTTGGATTGAACTCACCACTTCGTCGTGACGTATGGGGGAGTTCAGCCATTTTTCGAAAGAATGAGCACTTGCATATTTGGAACGCTTGGATTGTCGGCGTATGAAGAATTGAGCGTAACTTTTGCGTACGGAGTCCGTTTTGGGCCCATTAGTACTTTTTGAAAATGTAGCGACCGTTTTGGATGGAACTCACAACTTCGTCGTGACGTACAAGTGATTTTGGCCATTTTTCGAAGGAATGAGCGCTTGTATATTGAGAACGCTTGGAGAGTCAGCGAACGAAGAATTGAGCATA
>NW_019260311.1:0-1044 GCF_002742605.1 Olea europaea var. sylvestris
CTGATTTCCTTTTATTATGATTTGATTTCAGAAAATGATTAATCTAATTTATATATTTATATTGCAAGGTTCAATCGTTCAAGGATCGAAAAAGAAGGTTCCACATTCATATTCTTCGGAATCGGTAATTCTCATTTTTCCTTATTAAATTCAATTTCACTAAGTTGGAATACGTTTCGATTTCATGCAAATAAACGATATCTTTATTGTGAATATAATATGCACAATTATCGGCGTATTTTTCCAACAATCTTAAGAATATATATCCGTATCACGTATTAGAATTTATGCATGTTCGACTAGCACTATGCACGGCATGATTTTAAACTGTTGTAATCTGAACCGGCTAGTTGGTTATATCTCTGAACAATGTGCTGGGACCTTTAACTCGATGAGTGTTTTGTGAATGAGGAATTTTGATTGGGCCTTGTGCAAAACTAAATATTATGTTCATAAGTCTCTGAGTGCACATCCTTTTGTTTTACGTTCGAAAATTTGATAAATTACGTATTCAAATAAATGAAATTTATTTGGGATGAAAACAGTTTATTATAATGCGTTTTACGGGTTGTCTCCTCCAATTCTAATTTTGCATGTGAACCGATGCCTATTGAGTTCCAGAAAAATCATTAAGTTGTGAACTTAATCATGTTGTAACTACCGACTATTGTATTATGCCGTCCATTTATTTATAATATGATGGAAAATAAATTATTGCATTGGAAGTCTATGGAAAGATGTAAATAAAATGCATGGATACCGTCTGTTCCTAATTACACTCCATGTGCCAATCGTATATTTGCATAAGTCTTTGCATGGTTGAAATAATTGCATGCAAAATAATTTAGATTTGAAATTGGGTTTAGAAAATGTTGGATATATGTTGTTCAAAAGACAATAAACCTGTGCGTGGAATGAAGAAGAGAACTGAAAATCCATAACAAATGTTTCTGCTTTAAATCCATTTCTAATGAATTTGCTATTGGAAATTACCAAAGCCATATTTGTTGATATTGATCGTGTCAATTCATAATAAAGAATTCA
>NW_019260312.1:0-1044 GCF_002742605.1 Olea europaea var. sylvestris
ACGTTTTTGGGCAATTTCTGTTTAGCACATCTTCTATCTCATTATTATACCCAAACAAGCCCTAGCTCAAATAATGCAGCCTAACAATCACCAGAATTATGAGAATAATGTAGCCCAAAAAGTTGGCCAATAATGCAGCCTAAAGCAGCCCAAGTGCCCAACTTAATAAATTAAGAGCACCAACTCAAACACAATTTTATTGTGGCAAGTCCAAAATTTTAGCCCCAACATTTAATTCAATCAGCCCAAATAAATTAGTAATGGATAGCCTAACTCATCAGAATAAGCAACCTAAAAAATTCAATATGTCAACCCAATCTCAACATTCTAGTCCGATTTTAATAAAATAGCCCAATCAACAATTCAGCCCAATATCAAGCTAAATTGATTTCAAAATAAGGAGAAGCACCCCCCACAGCCCAAATTTCATGAGAAAGACATCTGTTTGTAGTCAGTCGTAAGACACGATTTCAGCTGTCTTCAATCCCACGCAATCAGAACTTCGCCTCTACTCAGTCATGACAATTATCCACTACACCAAAATACCAGATGCCTCATCTTTCCTCAAAATCCTTTTTCATTTCAAACCCTCAAAGACCTCAATCTCACTCAATAAAAATGGCACTCACTAACCCAATCCGGAGAACAGCTTCATGAGTTATATCTTCGCATGGTAATTATCTTGTCCTTGATTCACCGAATTCTTCAAGTAATCAATCGACAACATGGGCTTGACATGTGCCGACAATTCCTTTAACTTCAAACCCTTTATCTAGTTGTAGAGATTCTTCACCGGCGCCATAGAAGAAATTGAAATGAGATCTGGAATCACCTATCTAGCTCTTCGTTTATTGCTATGAGCCTTGGAAATAATCTGGGAATTGGTAATTGGCACTTTTCAGAATGTTACATGATAAGTGTGTTTTTACACACTTATTTAGTTCACAAACATGACTTAAGCATGGACAAAGTAGTTGAATTGTTACTTAATCTCATTAAATTCATGCAATGTAGGTGTTTCTATGGAAAAGATGAAATTCAGAA
>NW_019260313.1:0-1044 GCF_002742605.1 Olea europaea var. sylvestris
ATGAAGTGCTCATCAGCAACCATTAAATTAGAATAACCTCCATATGTAATGGTACCATCAGTGTAAACAGCACTATAGGTCAGTATCATTTTCGAACAGTAATTTTCAAGATCATTGGTGCATTGATCACACTGGCGACATGATCCAACCATACATCCAACTCCTACTTTGTCCCCAACCTTGACTTTCTTCACCTTGCTGCCAACCTCAGTTACTTCGCCCACTATCTCGTGCCTGCATTAAACAGCCCAGTTCAACAGACGCATCTACTCCTCCTCCTTCCGAAGATATATAATCTTTTAATAACTTTAAGATGATTCAAACAGACTACCGCAACAGTTACCATTCAATTTCTATGATTTAGTTTATTAAATGGTATATCCATGGAAGCCAAAATATCAACCCATAATAAGTGCAACTGGTGGTACAAAAAAGCAAAGACAGTTGCCTCTTTGTTTGATTTTCATATTTGGATGCTTGTATTCATCCAAAATGTCACAAGAATTTGTTTAAATATTTCTATATTCTCTGTTTTCAAATCCAGATTACAACAATCACTAATCCTCACAATACTAACACAGTAATCGTGTGTGAGATTTGTGCATATTGAACCACCCCATCTAAAAATCCCAAGGCATTTGAGTATGGACACTTACGGAAGCTCATTTAGGTCACAAATTCAATTCTGTTTTTTCTAATCAAAACCATGACATGTCCTTAATTTCATAAATAGATAGCCATAACGGCTCCACACTTCAACCAGAAATACCTAGAATAACACCACGTGTAGAGACAGAGAAAAGATATGTTACCCGGGAACAAGGGGATACTGAGTGAAGCCCCATTCATTCTTGGCCATATGAAGATCCGAATGACAAACCCCACAGTACAACACTTTGAACTGCACATCGCGCTCTCGTGTCGCCCTTCACACCAAATACAGTGTTAATCAAATCAAAACTAGCCAAATGCACAAAAATTACAAAGAAAACTATAAATCGAAATCTATACCTTCTGAAGAGCATTATTTTCAAATGCAAAAAA
>NW_019260314.1:0-1044 GCF_002742605.1 Olea europaea var. sylvestris
TCGAAAAATGGCCCAAATCCATCATACGTCACGACGAAGTGGTGAGTTCAATCCAAAACGGTCGCTATATTTCCGAAAAGTACGTATGGGCCCAAAACGGACACAGTCTGTAAAAGTTACGCTCAATTCTTCGAACGTCGGCAATCCAAGCGTTGCAAATACGCAAGTGCTCGTTCTTCGAAAAATGGCCCAAATCCCTCATACGTCACAACGAAGTAGTGAGTTCAATCCAAAATGGTCGTTACATTTCCTAAAAGTACTTATGGGCCCGAAACTGACACCGTCTGTAAAAGTTACGCTCAATTCTTCGCATGCGGACAATCCAAATATGCAAGGGCTCGTTGTTCGAAAAATTGCTTAAATCCCTTGTACGTGCTGAAGAAGCGGTGAGTTCAATCCAAAACGGTCGCTACATTTCCGAAACGTACATATGAGCCCAAAACGGACACCGCCTACAAAAGTCACGCTCAATTCTTCGAACGTCGGCAATCTAAGCGTTGCAAATACGCAAGTGCTCGTTCTTCGAAAAATGGCCCAAATCCCTCATACGTCACGACGAAGTGGTGACTTCAATCCAAAACGGTCGCTACATTTCCGAGACGTACTTATGGGCCCAAAACGAACACCGTCTGTAAAAGTTACGCTCAATTCTTCGCTTGTCGACAATCCAAATATGCAAGTGCTCGTTGTTCGAAAAATTGCTTAAATCCCTCGTACGTCATGAAGAAGCGGTGAGTTCAATCCAAAACGGTCGCTACATTTTCGAAACGTACTTATGGGCCCAAAACGGACACCGTCTGTAAAAGTTACGCTCAATTCTTCGCATGCCGACAATCCAAATATGCAAGTGCTCGTTGTTCGAAAAATTGCTTAAATCCCTCGTACGTCATGAAGAAGCGGTGAGTTAAATCCAAAACGGTCGCTACATTTCCGAAACGTACTTATGGCCCAAAACGGACAACGACTGCAAAAGTCACGCTCAATTCTTCGAACGCCGGCAATCCAAGCGTTGCAAATACGCAAATGCTCGTTCTTCGAAAAATG
>NW_019260315.1:0-1044 GCF_002742605.1 Olea europaea var. sylvestris
ATTGTAGTCAAAATCGATTTGAATCGAGCCAACGAAATGTAGCTTTTGATTTCATGATAACTTTTGGTTTGTTCATTTTTGGCAAATTGATTGTCTAATTCGATTGGAATCGAGCAAATGACAAGTGGTTTTTCATTTATTGATAACTTCGGGTTTGATCATTTTTGGCGAATTGCTAGTCTAATTCGATTGGAATCGAGCTAATGAAAAGTCATTTTTGATTTCACGATAACTTCAGGTTTGTTCTTTTTGGCGAGTTGCTATTCTAATTCGATTGGAATCGAGCCAATGAAAAGTGGGTTGTCATTTCATGATAACTTCGAGTTTGTTCATTTTTGGCGAATTGCTAGTCTAAATCGATTGGAATCGAGCCAATGAAATGTGGCTTTTGATTTCAAGATAACTTTGGGTTTGTTCGTTTTTGGCGAATTGCTAGTCTAATATGATTGGAATCCAGCCAATGAAATGTGGCTTTTGTTTTCATGATTATTTCGGGTTCGTTTATTTTGGCAAATTGCTAGTCTAATTCGATTGGAATCCAGCTAATGAAAAGTGGTTTTTGATTTCGTGATAACTTCAGATTTTTTTTCATTTTTGGCGAATTCCTAGTCTAATTCGATTGGAATCGAGACTATGAAAAGTGGTTTTTCATTTCATGATAACTACGGGTTTGTTCATTTTTGGCGAATTACTAGTCTAACTCGATTGGAATTGAGCCAATGAAAAGTTGTTTTTCATTTCATGATAACTTCGGGTTTGTTCATTTTTGGCGAATTGCCAGTCTAAATCGATTGGAATCGAGCCAATGAAAAGTGGATTTTCAATTCATGATAACTTCGGGTTTGATCCTTTTTGGCGAATTGCTAGTCAAATTCGATTGGAATGGAGCCAACGAAAAGTGGCCTTTGATTTCATGAGAACTTCGGGTCTATTCGTTTTGGCGAATTGCTAGTCTAATTCAATTGGAATCGAGCTAATGAAAAGTAATTTTTGATTTCATGATAACTTTTGGGTTTGTTCATTTTTGGCAATTCCCTAGTCTAA
>NW_019260316.1:0-1044 GCF_002742605.1 Olea europaea var. sylvestris
GGGTAGGACTCATCCAGTGTAAGTACGGTGATATCGATAATGTCTAGAATGTTTCTGGGGATGTTGAAGGCGATAGTTCTAGTAAGGGGTCTTCTAATCAAGCATCTAGTTTGGTTCTTGCTGTAGGGTGCGCTTCGTCCTGTGTGATCAACATTAATTCCTTGGTGGATTTGGGAACCTTGGGTTTAGGTTTGAGTGTTGGTCGTGACATCGGGCAGAGGACGAGTGTTTGGTTTATATGGAGTGTTTGGTTACTTCATTGAGGAGATTGACTAGTTAATTTCGATGCAAATAGATTTGAAATCTAGGAGTTTCGTTCACAGCACCTGAATTTGAGTCAAGATGGAGATTGTTAGGTTTGATGACTCAAATATTTTAGGATTATTGTTGATAGAATTTGATCAAGTGGAATCCTAAAAATTGGTTAGGAGTCTTTTGAAGATGCGTGTTAGACTTTTACTTGGAAAGGGAATCTAATTGCATCCAACAAAAAGAAACAAAATTATGTTGAAATTGGGTCTCCTAATTGTAATATATTTTCTTGCCTTTTAGGATTCTTCTAAGGTTGGCTTATAAATACAAGGCCCATCTAGTCAGTTTCTAGAGATATAACATATAGAAGTCAATTGCTAGTCAGTCTTGTATTCTCTATATTGTTGAATCAATAATTATCATTCTTCTACGTTAATCCTTTTATTCCTTTTTACAATTTAAACCTTATTTTATGGTGTGTCTTGTTTACTTCAATATTGTCATTACAATTTCGTTTTCTGCAATTTGGTTTGGAATCAACGTCCCTCGATAAATCTTGATTCCGGGCTCAGAAAACAATCAAACGAACATCGATTTACCTCGGCTCGACCCGAGACTTTCGCCTTCACTTTGGACTGCCCAAACTCTCTCAAACCCCACAAAGGAAGGGATGGTGGTGTTAGCAGTCTACAAAGGTATGAAGAGGAAGAAGAAGATATCATAATGGTTGAATCTCACTCACAACCTCACATGGCTTCCCTCTCTCTCGGCTACCTCTCTTCTCTCAACTCT
>NW_019260317.1:0-1044 GCF_002742605.1 Olea europaea var. sylvestris
CAAGAATAATCCAAAAATGTGGGGGTTATCATAAATGCTTGAAAACTTATTTGGAAAGTTCAAGTCGTATGGGTACAACGCTACTACTTGGATATATAACCCTAATTTAGGAATTATGGGGGTAACTTAGTTTAAAATTACACTTTTTGGTACCTCTCAAGAAAATGGAAGAGGCATCATATGAGTTATGGAAATGTCATCCTCCTTTCTATCAACACTTAAAAGTGTGAGGGTGTTTGACAAAGGTTAAGATTCTTAAGCCCAAACAAATAAAGATTGGTCTCGAAACGATTGATTGCATATTTATTGGATACGCCAATAATAGTAGCGCATATCGTTTCCTCGTACACAAATTGGATATATACGAGGGTACCATAATTGAGTCAAGGAATATGATATTCTTTGAGAATGTGTTTCCTTGCAAAGATAAGGAAAATGTAAGTTTGAATAACAGAACATATGAAACTACAAATGGATCTTCAAATGAGGATAAATCAAGGCGTAGTAAGAGGGCTAGAATGTCCACTTCATTTGGTCCGAATTTTCTCACATATATGATAGAAAATGATCCAAAGACTTCTGAAGAAGCAATGTTTATTTCGAAAGCACCGCATTGGAAGGAAGCTATCAATAGTGAGATAGATTCTAGAATACAAATTCATACATGGGAATTGGTAGATATACCTCCCGAAAATAAGCCTTAGGGTATAAATAGATTAAAACCTGATTGATCCATTGATAAATATAATGCTAGATTGGTTGCCAAAGGATATAGGCAGGAAGATGGATTTGACTTCTTTACTTACTCACCCGTGACCAGAATCACTTCGATAAGGTTACTAATTACAACTGCGGCAATACATAACCTTGAGATTCACCAAATGGATGTGAAAACAGGATTCCTAAACGGTGAGTTAGAAGAAGAGATATACATAGAGCAACCTAAAGGTGTCTCCAAGCAAAAGACACAAAGTTTGTAAACATGTTGAGTCATTATATGGACTGAAACAAGCTCCTGGCACCAAAAGTTTGACAAAACGATGT
>NW_019260318.1:0-1044 GCF_002742605.1 Olea europaea var. sylvestris
ACTTTTCAATTCTTTAATATACTACAAAACTTGACACCGTGCGCTTGCGGTATAAAATCACGTTATATAAAACGCGTGGCACATTTCCCATCACCTTTATCAACTTATATGAGCAACATAATACACATAGCCAGAGCACAGTGCAATGATCCAAGAATTTGATGCCATACGTAAGAAAAATTATTCTAGGCTTAAGGGTCAGTTAAGATCATTAATGGGAATATACTGTAGTAAGAGTTTCAAGATTATCCAATTGAATGACATTCCTGGAGAAACCAAAGATACATAGTAATATATGGCGACATGATCCCGTCAAATATACTTAATAAGACTCGATGCTGCTCAATGTAAGAGGTTCTCTCATTAAATAGAACCAAAATCAAATCAAATATGGTAAAAGCAATCTATCTATATATGATACAATTATAATAATAATATAGTCGTAATCTTCGACGATGACCATAATCTTATTCAATTTTATTGACATCCCGCTCAAATTGATGTTGGTAAAAGCATCAATTTGCTTGCAATCATGAACCGACGACGGTGACAGAGCTCATGCCCATGAAGAAGAAATTCGAATCAGAGCAACAATCTAAGAAAAATAGTGACAACGAAAGACCAAGAAAAACAAATAGTACAGAAACAGCCAATAACTACTCCAAATTGATGTTGGTAAAAGCATCAATTTGCTTGCAATCATGAACCGACGATGGTGACAAAGCTCGTGCCCACGAAGAAGAAATTCGAATCAGAGCAACAATCTAAGAAAAATATTGACGACGAAAGACGAAGAAAAACAAATAGTACAGAAACAGCCAATAACTACTCCAAACCCACAACAAGAACACTCAAAAGCCACTCCGAAGAGCTCATTCCCCAAGAAGAATTTCCAAATGAAATTCACAAAGCGTGCCAACCACACACAATGAGCTCTATCAGTCGGGAAAACTCAGTCGAACACAAAATTCATGTTCCAACAAAAATTCTAACGGCTAATGCACCAGTCAAAAATTCAATAATATATCGCTGGCCAAGATGCTA
>NW_019260319.1:0-3717 GCF_002742605.1 Olea europaea var. sylvestris
TCTCATATATCAATATGAACTAGCCAAATTCTTCTTCCTTCACTTTTTGAGCCCACTTTTGACAAAAGAAAAGATACAATGAGAGTGTTTCTTGTGGTGACCTTTCTCTAGCAGCTGTAAGATTAACTTTTAGCCTTACAGCTTCTGATTAGAAACCTTGGGACTCAGAGGTGAAAAGGAATTCTCTTTCCTCATGGGAGCCCCCTTATTGCAGCCTTAATTTTATTGTTTTAGGCATCGTCAACCATTGACATCGAGAAAATGCTTTCTTTGATCAAATTTGTCACCATAATAAGGAGTCATCTTAAGATTTAGGTAATGGTACAAAGAATGCTCGTTCAATGTAATATAGAGATTATCTACTTCATGAGAACTACTGCAAACTTAGCTTAATTACTGTCAGAAAATGATGTTAATAACTGAATTTGGAAGTCAAAATACTATGCAATGTATTTTCTTCTTTGTGTATTTTACAACAATTAAGATTCCTCAGGACCTCAGGAAATCATGCATTTATGTATTGGCAATATTATTCACTATTTCTTGAAAGTTGATCTCTGCCCAGATGAACTATATAGCTTATAGAAAACATGAAAGAAATAGAAGATCTTGCCCCACCCATAAGTAAATATGAAACATTAGCCTCATCATTCTGTCAATAACTGAGGGATCACTTTCCTTTTGCAGCTACACCTTGTTCAACATGTTTGATGATTTGATACTTCTAGCAAAAGGGGGTCTTACTGTTTACCATGGGCCAGTCAGGGAAGTTGAAGAATACTTTGCACATCATGGTGTCAATGTCCCAGAGCATGTTAATCCTCCAGACTATTTTATAGATGTTCTGGAGGGGATGATTAAACCAAGAACAACCTCAAATGTTAGTTATGAAGAACTTCCTCTTAGATGGATGCTTCATAAAGGTTATCCTTTACCTCCAGATATGCAAAAAAAAATTTCCGGGCTTCTTACTCCTGAGGTGAATGTCAGTTCAACAAATCAAGAAAACTCTGCTAGTTTTCGGACTGAGGAACTATCCTTCTGGGGAGAATTATGGCAAAATGTAAAATACAAAGTGGAAGCACTGTGTGATGTTATACAGAACAATTTCACGAGGTCAAAGGACTTATCCCAGAGGAGAACTCCTAGCATTTTCCAACAGTACATATATTTCCTTGGAAGGTAACTCCCTTGGTCAGAAGTTTCCCCTCACATTCTTGAAGAAGTTTATCCCATCATACATCCTCGTCTTATTTCAAAAACAGCATATGATGGTACTATAATCTCCCCAATAATTTTATTGCACTCTCCGTGTTGACCACTTCCATTGCTCCCCATTTTGAATCACGTTGATATATATACATGAGTGAGCTAAATGTAGATCAATTTCAATTCAGACAACTTTGACCGCAAAGATAACTTATCCACTGCCTTGAGAACTGTAATTGTGTAGCACCTATTTAATTTGATTTTATCAAAGGCTATCGTCTGAAAGAATGTCTTGAGACTTCAATTAAATAATTTTATCGAATACTGAATTTCAAATTGCTTGAGAATATGTGGATATTCACACAAAAGGACACTTTCTCATAAAGTTTAAGACTCATTAACTAGGGGAAATGTGAATATTCTAAGCCATTTAGTACTACACAATTGTCTACCTAGTTCCGCACCCTAGCTTCCTCGTGCAATGATTTTGGACCGAACTGTTACTTGAAGAAGGTTGAGAAAGCTACCTTTTTGGTCTCAAAACTCAATTTTTTCTGTGACTGATAAATTGTATTTCTGATATTCTATGTAATCATACTCATCTCAGGATTGCTAAGCAGCGACTACGGGAAGCTAGAATCCAAGCAATAGATTATCTTATTTTGTTACTTGCTGGTGCCTGTTTGGGATCAATTGCTAAAGCAAGTGATGAAAGCTTCGGTGCACCTGGTTATACTTACACAGTTATAGCTACATGTAAGCAGAACGAACTTTAATTGCTGAATGTACATCCCAATTTTCTTCAATAATAATCTGGGTCTCTTCTTGATTTGTCATTAATACATATTATCTTCTATTGAGTTTATAAATTCAATAGGTTCTCAATTATAATTTTAAACTTGATACTTTTAGAGTTGAATTGGTTCGTATAAACTCTTTGTTGTGTTTTCACTCACATCTTTCTTTCTTTTTATTACAGCTTTGCTATGCAAAATTGCGGCTCTGAGGACATTTTCGCTGGATAAGTTGCAATACCGCAGAGAACGTGCTTCTGGCATTAGTAGCCTGGCTCACTTTGTCGCAAAAGATACAGTTGACCATTTCAATACACTAATTAAACCACTGGTCTACCTCTCAATGTTCTTTTTCTTCAGCAATCCGAGATCTTCCTTCTTAGATAATTACATTGTCTTGCTCTGCCTTATTTATTGTGTGACTGGTATAGCTTATGCGTTGGCCATTTTTCTTGAACCCGGTCCATCTCAGCTGGTAATTAGCACCCCCTCAACAAGGCTTTTACTTTGTCCATTTCATGCATGTTTGGTACCTAGTATTAGAGAGGCCTGGACAATATATCCTGACAAGATTTTAGCTTCATTTTCATCATAAATATATGCAGTCCACTCCACCCTACCAAACATGCATTTTACAAATTAGATATCTGCTGTTCTGACTTTAATTCTTCCATATCATGCAGTGCTCCGTTCTTCTACCTGTGATTTTGACTCTCCTTTCAACTCAGCCGAAAGATAGTAAATTTATGAAGATTGCGACAGACTTGCTTTATCCAAGCTGGGCCTTGGAAGCATTCATTGTCTCAAATGCAAAAAGGTAAGTTTGACTTCCCTTCTCCTTTCCCTTCCATAAATTTGTGATACAAACCATTCTGTAAATTTACTTTGAGAGCATTAGATCCCTCATCTTAGGCCATTAGTATTTGGGATAAGACCGTTAATGGGTTTAAGATTTAGATGATGCATATACACATTTGCACTCTTTCGCAGACCAAAAAATTTTTGTTGGTGCGTTCAACTTGAGTAGTTTGGGTATGAACTTTCCAGGAACTCAATTTGAGGACAAGGGAGCTTTCTGAGATTGATCAAACAGAATTTAACTTTTATGCTCATTTAAAGCCACCGATCTTTGTTTTAAGGTCCAGTGTGAGAAAATATGCAATTATTATCCTATTGTCCATCTAAACTTGAAACAGCAGTTGAACCTTCTTCAGTCTCTTGATTGGACACTGAACAGATTTACATTTTTGTTACAAAGTCTAGAAACTGCAACCTCAAATTCCCGACAATATCTATTTCTGTTAGAAGGATTGCCATTCATACTTAATTCTTTGTAAAAATATTTCAAATAATCCTTATGATCCAAACACCTTGTTGGAAAATCATTCTCAGCCATCTTTTACTACTTGGTCTTCCTTTTGTTTCAAATTTAGATCAATTTAAGGAAAAATTTCATAATATTGAGCATTTGAATAGTGAACATTCAATATCGAAGAACTAGGCACTAATCAAAATAAATACTAAATTTTATATGGAAATTATTTCTTTATAAGGGAAATTCAAGCATTGGATGCAAATGAAAAACTGTTCCCTAAAGAGTCCCTAAAAGAAAAGGCTGATTATTTGTACTGAAGATTGATATATCACTAGATCTTTCCTTTCTATCTTTCATGATTAGTTTTATTACATTCCTGTCCATTTGAATTATTACATA
>NW_019260319.1:3770-7281 GCF_002742605.1 Olea europaea var. sylvestris
TTGTTCAAGGTATTTATTGGTTGATCACTGCAGATATCTTTATCAATTACCCCCGGGAAAACAAAATCATACCTGTGGAGGGGCAAATATCTGGGCAGATGTCAGTAGAGGAGGTGCAATGTTCTGTCCAGCAGGATCATATTGTCCAACAAATACAGAAGAAAACTCCTGCAGCAGCGGGTATCAATCTTTATCCTTACACTTCAAGAATAAGCTGAGAACAATGTTGTTGGTTTCAACTTTGGTTTAAAGAAATACTGAAATACCAAACATTGAGCTTTTATCTGATCAGATGTACACTTTTAGGACTTGAGTTATACTTTCCGTCCTCTGTACCCTTTTGTCTCTGTTATGTTGATATTTAAAAATAGTTGCAGCTTCTGAGATCTTAATGTCAATTTTCTTCCTCCCAAAATTTCAGGAATTACTGCCGCATGGGATCTACATCTGAGACACGTGAGTCTCTTATTGCAGCGTGTATAGTTTTGTATTTTATGGTCTAACACATTAAAAAAATTTCTTGGCAAATGATTAAAACTATTTTTTCAACCAATGAATTTGCCACTGATCAATTTTCTGCACCTCTTGATTCACTGATCATTTAACACAGAAAAATAAACTTTCAGGTTGCTACAAATTGACTTCATGTAATTCCAACACAACTAGGCAGAATATCACTGCATATGGTTTAGTGCTAATCGTAAGTATTTCCATATAAAATGTATTTCCACCAAATACATGCTTTGTGGCTGCTCTGCTGTTCTTATGTTATCGACACGTTGCATGCGAAGTCCATTTAATCATTTGTTGAACATCGACGCTCATTAGAAGCCAAAAAATTGGATAGGTAGACAAAGAAAACAAGCTGCACATTTTTATTTACCATACTTAGGATTGCGAACTAGCAAGAAGAGGCAAAGGGGAGTTCCAGATTCTCGTGTCAAATCAAATTTTTTCTCATTTGTTCTCCACCATATTTGAAAAACTTCTAAGTTCCTATTACTAAGATTCGCTAAATGGAATACTTTCTCTTTTCTGGCCCTGTCCTGAGTCGAGATTATATTTTAATTTGATTGATTAAATCTGCCATCTATAAATGTTAAAACTATACAATACGAGGTTTAGTGCAATATCTTCACCTGACGTTTTTATACTCTTATTTTTAGCATTCTTGTTGTCGACAACAAGAAGTTTGGTAGAAAATCAAGCAGCTTTAATCCCTAACTCATTAGTTGACTCACACTGTCTTAAAAAATTAAGAGCAATTGTGTGGATCCTTCATGCCCTGATTCTAATCTTAGTTTTTGACTGACTGATTTACTGCAGTTATAGAAGAATATTCATTATAGATAATTTATTACAAGTCTCTTCTGATGCAACCACAACCAACGCCCAAGATTTCCTCTCATTTTTGCAGGCTGCGACGAGTACTCTGTTGTTCATCTTCTATAACTGTTCTGAGAAAGTTATCATTATTAGGGAAAGAAGATATGCCAAATCAAGGGAAGTTGCAGTGAGAAGTGTAAAGGACAAGGCTCAAGCTCAGGCAAGGTGGATGGCTGCAGCGGAAGCAGTTAAGAAGAGAGCAATTGAGATGCAATCTCAACTTTCCCGCTCGTTCTCTCGTAGAAATATCATTGTGCCTAACGACCAGGTTAGAATACTGAACCAAACAGAATCTGAAAGAGATGACTATTTGCCTCACTACCTACAGCCTTACAATTCTAGTGCATCTCAGCAATTTGATGCTTCATCTGAAGGAAGGGAAACAGAACCCTATCATCTATATGAGATTGAAGAATGTTCTGATAGTTTCAAAGATTCAAATATAGACATCAAAGGTACGGAAATCAAGAAAAAATCAAAGGAGAAACATATTCGTACAAATACCCAAATTTTCAAGTTTGCATATGATCAACTTGAAAAGGAGAAAGCCCAACAGCAGCAGAACAAGGACCTTACTTTCTCTGGAGTGATTTCAATGGCAATGAATAATGAGACCATGAGAAGACCTAGAATGGAGATTGCATTCAAAGACCTTACCGTTACTCTAAAACAAAAGAAGAAACATCTTTTGAGGTATGTCAATGGAGAAATCAGGCCTGGTCGAATTACTGCTCTCATGGGTCCATCAGGGGCTGGAAAAACAACTCTACTTTCAGCTCTGGCAGGAAAAACTGTTGGATGCACAACAACTGGCTCGGTTCTTATAAATGGAAAGGTGGAATCCATCCGCTCATATAAAAAGATTGTTGGGTTTGTGCCACAGGATGATGTTGTCCATGGAAATTTAACCGTGGAGGAGAATATATGGTTCAGTGCAAGGTGCAGGTAATTAAATTCTCTGTTATAGTTGTTTTATTTGAGCACCTTCAAGATAAACACACTATTACTGACTTAAAATTTTTACTCAGCCAACATAAAATATAGTCATCATTTCTAAAAGATTATTCATTCATAAATCATCATGATATTAACAAACACACAACTTAGTATTGTGATACAAGAGAAACATTGGAGGAAATTATATCTTCTTGACCAGCGATGCTTCCTTCTCCCTGAATGGATCCAAAGGAACACCGGCAACAATGCAACTGCTCTGCTTCAGTTACATCTAGGTTAGGGACTGTTTGCAATAGAAGCCATCTCAAATTTCTGCACAAAGTGAGGAAAACTTTCCAAAAGGGAAACTGAATAAAAGATTTCATAGATTCAGGAAATAGGAATAGAATATGTACAGTGAGTTTTCCGACTATACATAAGGTGGAAGTGGGAAATATAGCAACATTGGCAATTCAATTACGAACAAATTCTTGAAATTTTCATCGTTAATCATGTCCACATAGAGTAATGGCAGCCTCACAATCTTCTATAAACATATCAGGGACTTTTTGGGCTTCCGACAATGACATGTAATGGGCTCGAAACTCTTGAACATGATCATTGTGTTTCATATGTTGCTCCTGGCATTTCTCTTTCTTGCCAAACTCTCTTCAGTTTTAAAGTCACGTTCTCTTCTATGATTTCATTCTAACAAATGTTTGTGTTTTGAAATCTTTGAAGATTGTCAGCAGATTTGTCAAAGGTAGACAAAGTCCTTGTTGTTGAAAGAGTCATTGAGTCTTTGGGCTTGCAGCCAGTACGGAGCTCTTTGGTCGGAACAGTTGAGAAGCGAGGCATCTCTGGAGGACAGAGAAAACGTGTAAATGTTGGTTTGGAGCTGGTAATTGAACCTTCTCTATTATTCTTAGATGAACCCACATCGGGATTAGACAGCTCTTCTTCTCAGCTCCTTCTTAGAGCACTAAGACGTGAAGCACTGGAGGGGGTTAATATAGTTGCGGTTATCCACCAGCCAAGGTAATATCTAACTCTTTTTTCCTAGATTCTCCAGAAATCTATTCTATTTCTTTAGTCTAAATTGGTTTTCTCATATATCAATATGAACTAGCCAAATTCTTCTTCCTTCACTTTTTGAGCCCACTTTTGACAAAAGAAAAGATACAATGAG
>NW_019260319.1:12905-22614 GCF_002742605.1 Olea europaea var. sylvestris
CAGTAAAAGTACGAAATTTTGTAAACAAAATTTGATAAGCTATGAATGTAGAGATATGGTGGAGAATCCATGATCGAGATTATACTCTGAAAGAAATAGTAAATTGTCACTTAGAGATCCAAATTTATTACATAGAATTTCATTTAGGGGTGGACAAAATAACCAAACCAAACCAAACTAAATCAAACGGATGGATTCTTGTTCGATTCTAATTTTAGAACCAAAAACCAAACCAAGAATCAAACTAATATTTAAATTTTATTTTATATATATTTTACAAATCAGTGAATAACAATTTACAACAAAAAAATTTCAAAATTCAATTGAAAATTAGGACAAAAATGTCATGTATCTTTGGTTTCTCATTTCTCAATGTAGACACTAGATAACATAATTCATTTTGGAGATCCAAACCCTATTTTATTTCTCATTTTCTCTCATTTTCAATTTATATATTGAATCTCACACAAAGAGCAACAACTATCGCATGCTGTCTACCATCGCACTCAGCTACCACGATCGCATGAATTTTCGAAATTGAAGACTCAACATTTCTTCTTCTGAAAATGTTCTTTTTCTTTTTTTTTTTCTTGATCACTAATAAAATTAGAACCAAACCCAACCAAAATTGAATTGTTCAGTTTCTGTTTGGTTGTATATCTTCAAAAAAAAAAAAAAAAAAAACACATTTGGTTCTATTATCAAAAAACATTTAGTTCATCTTTCATTTCTATTCTCTCGAAAGCAGAATCAAATAGAACCATATTCACTCCTAATTTCATTAGGTCCCATCGCTGGTTCTAACTATTTTGGTGCCTTAGGTGCAAGGTTTCCCTTGTCTTTGAATTTGGCCTCCTCGAGTAAATTAGTATATTCTTGTCATTTTGTTTTTTCTATATCTTTCCTTATATTTAAGTTTTCTTCTATACATGCCATATTAGACATGACCTGTTCAATATAGGTTGGCTCAAGATGGGAGAGTTCAAAGTTGAAGAACTCTTCAAAGAATCGATCATCACTCAATTCTCCCCCTTAAGGAGAGGGTTTTTTCAAGTAAGTTATTTTTTCAAAGAATGTAACATCGAGACTAACAAATACTTTTTTTGTGGATGGATCATATCATTTATATCCTTTTTTAGTAGATAAGTATCCAATGAACACACGTTTAAGTGCATGAGGGTCTAGTTTGTTTCGATGATAGAATGAATATGAGTAAAGGCCGTGCATCCAAACATTTTCAGAGGTGAGTTAGAGTTAAGGTGGGAGGTAAGAAAGTGTGTTTGGAATTTTTGGAGAGGTGAGCGGAATGATAGAGTATGATTGGGCATTCGATTGATTAGATATGTGGCTGTCAGAATGGCATCGTCCCATAATAGTTTTGGCATATTTGTAGAAACATTAAGGCACAGACAATTTCATGAAGGTGTCTATTTTTCACTCTACGATTTCATTTTGTTGAGGGTATTGACATGTGAAGTTTAGTAGACTATCCCATGTTTTTAGAAATAGTCTCATAATCCAGTATTGAATTATTCCATGTCGTTATTCGTGTGGAGTATATGAATTTGTGTCTAAAATTATGTTTGAGTCATTAAATGAAGATTGATAGACACGGAGTGGACCTCAGATATTTCTTTCAATAGATAGACCTAACAGACTCAAGTATGATTATTTATAAATGCGATACACAATCTTGTGAGTGCTATTAGGGGCTTGAGAAAGTCCTCGTAAGTCATGTTATATCGAATTTAGATAAGAGGTACACTAATGTTTCGCAAGTTCACAATGATCACACTAAAAATCAACTGAAGTTTTATTTAAATACATTGAGTAATTACATGTCTTATGTACTTAAAGTTGGGGTGGCCTAGTCTATAATACCATAACTAGTCTATAATACCATAACAAAATTTCACTATCCCTAGAGTCAGATGCAGACTCACAAATTGCAATTTGAAGCTGTTTACTTACATTAACCTCCTCAAAATAGTACAACTCCTCACATTCTTTAGCATGCTAATCGCCTTTCCTGATGAAAGGTCCTGAAAAATACAAAGAGATGGAAGAAATTCAGCTGGGTAAGTGGAGTCTTTAGTTAGCTTGCTATTATACAATAGATTACAAGATAAATTTAGAACATGTAGAATGGATTCTAGCATTATAAAGTTAGAGATCTTGATATTTCATTTTCCTGCAACAGATGAAAGAAAGCCATAAATAATTTTGACTTTATCATTGTTAGCAGAGGTTGAGTATGAGGAAAGAGATTATACGAGTCCATCATGTGATCAGACCCTGTTGAGTTGATAATCCATGGGCTTTTAAATTTTGAGATGGTACATAAGGCTCTCAAGAAATTATATTTATGAGCTAAGGAGTTTGAAGGGCTATAAGGAGATGGCTAATCGGAAGTTTGAAAGACTAGAGAAAATTGGGTAGAGTTGTTCCAATTGTTCGTGTTGAATGCACCATTTTGAGTAGATTAATTTTTGCATCGACTTGATATCCCCAATTCTTAGTGCTTTGTCTTGGCTTCCAATCGACCAGTTTCCCGTGTAAGTCCCAACATAAATCTTCTTTGTGTCCCGACTTATGACACTGTTTATACCATGGTCAACCACGTGGCCTTTTTTGGCCCAACCCATTTATTGTTTTCTTAGATGACAAACCCATAGCTTTAGGCCCATTATTTATTTCTAGCCATTAACCTTTTCCACACGATGGCCCAGTGAATAAATCTTTACCACCTATTGGGCTAATAAATGTTGGCCCATATTTTTCACCAATTTTTGGCCCATTTCCTTTAAGCGTGAGAAAAGCGAACATTTCACTTGGCCCATGGGATCCTTCAGCTAGCATAATCTGTCATCGAGCTCCCTCTCTTCGAACCTTTGAGAACATATCGTGGAGGGATGGTAGTGGTCGTCGACCAAGAATTCAGCCTCTAACATTGCCCAAGTCATGATTTAATCCAATCAAAAACTCATACACTCTTTCATTCTCAAGTCTCTTTTTATATCGGACATTGTCATCAACGCAACTCCATTCTTCGTCGCTGTTGAGGTCAAGTTCTTGCCAAAGTGATACCATCTCTATGAAATACTCAATAATATCTAAAGTCCCTTGCATTATCTGCCATAATCGAGTCTTCATTTCTAAAATATGTGATGAATTTTCAAATTTCAAATACGTTTCTTTCATAGCCTCCCAAACCTCTTTTGTAGTTGGAACATGGAGTTTACTAGTCAAGTAATGACCATGAAATTTTTTGATTTCCATCTTTGCAGAAGTGTATCATCAACTAATTTCTTCATTTCGTCGGTTAGGTACCCTAGTTTGCTTCAGGCGGCGTCAAAAGAAAGAGAAGAAAAGAAAATTTTTAGGGTTTTCAGATTTATTTTGGTTGATTTGAGGGTGGGGGCCTCACGTGTAAATTGGATAACTTGAGGCCCCTACTTGCAATTAGAGTTAGGGTCAGGGTTATAAAATTAAGGTTTTAGTCCCTAACATTTAAGTTATATTCAAGTTTGGGCTTTTAAATTTTGGATTTAATAATTCAGTCCCTAAAGTTTAAAAATTAATTAATTCGGGCAATTAAAGTTCGGAATTTTATAATTAAAGCCCTCAAACTTTAATTATTAATTCAAATTGGTCCCCAAAGTTTATAATTAATTCAAATTGACCCATAATATTTCAAATTTTCAAAATTTGTTCCTTAAAGTTTTGTATTGGTCAATTTTGGCCCCTAAAGTTTTGAATTAATTAATTATGATCCCTAAAGTTTCAAATTTATTAATTTCAACCCCTAAAGTTTGGAATTATTTAATTTTGCCCCCTTCAAGTTTTGAATTATTAATCCTAAGGCCCCTAAAGTTTAAAACTAAACAAAATATTCAAAATTGGTAACTCTCTTTCTCAAATTTTGGTACTAAGGACTCTTTTAAGAGATATAATATTCGAAAGTTAGTTAATTGAAGTAACATGTTGCCAAAGCAACCTCTCTTCTGAAAATTGACTAACTTAGAATATTAAAATGTGTTTGCGCATATATTATTCATGGGAATATTGGTCGGTCCGAAGGAAGGTCAATATTTAGCCGAATACACGTGCACTTGTAGTGATAAAAGTGTGACGATTATTTGATTTAATGTGTGATCAATAAATCGGTCCAAAGAAAGAATTGTTGATTGATACATTGTTTTATCGTCAATGTTTGATTACTACGCCAAGAGTACAACTTACAAGTCAATATCTCTGTCCAAAGACTAGATATTGATGTTGTGCTTGGTATCTTGTGATGAGCCCTACCACTATTTGAGATTATTATTATTTGCATATTAAAGATATTCATATGAGCTATTCATAATAATCGTTCTCTAATTCAGTTTCAAGTTCTGCTGCTAATATCTCTACTAGCATCAATTCAATTCCAATGTTTAATGGCACAAATTTCAGGGCATGGCAAGAGAATATAATAATTGTTCTCGGAGTCATGGACCTGGACCTTGGTTTACGGGTAGATCAACTTGCT
The DNA here is from genome assembly GCF_002742605.1 of Olea europaea var. sylvestris. Taxonomy (NCBI): domain Eukaryota; kingdom Viridiplantae; phylum Streptophyta; class Magnoliopsida; order Lamiales; family Oleaceae; genus Olea; species Olea europaea. The sequence goes on from NW_019260319.1 coordinate 17,437, forward strand.
ACATTTACTGATAAGAGTACCTCTGATGACAAGAGGGAGATGGAAAAATGAAAACGATAAAACCGCATAAGTTTAATGGTCATGAAGCGTGCTATTCCAAAAGCATTCCGAGGCACTGTGTCCGATAAAGTGACTATGGCTAAGGATTTCCTTGAGAATCTTGAGAAGAGGTTTGCCAAGAATGAAAAGGCTGAAACAAGTACACTTTTGGCAAACCTTGTCTCAATGAGGTATAAAGGGAAAGGAAACGTCCGGGAGTACATTATGAAAATGTCTCACATTGCTTCAAAAGTAAAGGCACTCAAGTTGGATTTATCTAAAGACTTGTTCGTGCACTTGGTTCTGATATTCCTTTCGGCACATTTTAGTCAATTCAAGGTGAGCTACAACTGTCAAAAAGACTCATAGTCCCTTAATTAGCTCATCTCACACTGTGTCCAGGAAGAGGAAAGATTGAAGCATGAGAAGATAGAAAGTGCTCATTTAGCCACCACCTTTAAGGATAAAAGGAACAAGAAAATGAAGATTAATAAGGAAGTTGCGGGTACAGCACCGCAAAAGAAACAGCATAAGGAACCAACTGAAGGTTGTTGTTTCTTCTATGGAGCTGCAGGTCATAAGAAGAAGAATTGCACCAATTATCACGCATGGCGTGTAAAGAAATGTATTCTTCTTCATTTGGTTTGTTCTGAAGTTAATTTAAATTCGGTACCTAGACATACATGGTGGATAGATTCTGGTGCAACAACTCACATCAATATGTCTATGCAGGGTTGGTTGAGTTGCCGAAAATCAAGTGATGATGAAAGATACATTTATACTGGTGACGCAAGAAGGTGAAAGTAGAGGCAATAGGGAAATTTAGATTATTGTTAAAGACTGAATTTTATTTGGATCTTGTTGAGACATTTATTGCACCATCTTTTAGACGAAATTTAATTTATATTTCTATTTTGGACAAATTTGGAAATGGAAAATTTAGCTTGTTTCATGATTCAAAATTAGTTAGTTCTGGTTCTTTATTAGGTTACGATAATCTTTATTCAATTGATACAATTGCTTCTTTTAATGAATCATTGCATGTAAGTACTCGAGGTATAAAGTGAATTAATCGACAAGAATTCTACCTCGTTGTGGCACAAGAGATTAGGTCACATCTCCAAAATGAGAATTGAGAGACTAGTATCCGATGGGATTCTCGACCCTCTTGACATCACAGATTATGATCTGTATGTCAACTGTATAAAGGGAAAACAAACGAATAAAAGGAGATTTCAAGCTAATAGGACTTCAGACGTCTTAAAACTTATACATACGGATATTTGTGGACCATTCTCTACGAGTTCTTGGAATAGTCAACAATATTTTATAAGGTTCATAGATGACTTTTCAAGATATTGCTACATATATCTCATTCATGAAAAATCACAGTCACTGGATGTGTTCAAAAACTATAAAGCTAAAGTTGAGAACTAACTCGGCAAAAGGATTAAAAGCGTCAGATCTGACCGTGGAGGTGAATACTATGGCGGATATGACGTTTTAGGTGAACAACGTCCAGGACCATTTGCTAAATTCCTAGAGAAATGCGGTATCGTCCTACTGTACACTATGTCGGGTTCGCCCACTATGAATGATTTTGCTGAGAGACGAAACAGAGTGCTTAAGGACATGGTGAGAAGTATGATTAATCATTTTACCTTACCAGAATCTCTATGGGGTGAAGCATTAAAGACCGTAGTGTATATACTCAACAGAATTCCAACTAAGGCACTGATAAAACCTCATATAAGCTTTAGATGGGCAAGAAGATTAATTTGAAGCACATACACATTTGGGGATGTCCAACTGAGGCAAGGCCCTATAAGTTAAATGAAAAGAAACTGGACGCAAGGACCATCAGTTGCTATTTTATTGGATATTTTCAAAGGCCCAGGGGGTTACAAGTTTTATGATGCCACAACTAAGGCTATTTTCGAGACAAAAAGTGCTCGATTCTTTGACGATGTTGAATTTGTGGAGGTAGAAAGGATTACAAGCTTTGTCTTTAAGGAGAAATATGTTGAAATTCTCCCAGTTGCCATTGACAATGATCAGGTTTCTATCCCTGACATTATTCAAGAAGCAACTCCGGATCAAAACAATGTCATACCTCCCTCTCAAGATCAACAAATTGTTCCAAAAGAACAAACTCTACAGCCTCAAGAACCAATATCATTAAGAAGATCCACTAGAGAGAGAAAAAGTGTCGTTTCGGATGATTACATCGTATTTCTCCAAGAACATGAAGTTGACATTGGAATGGTGGAAGATGATCCGATCAGCTTTCATCGAGCCATGGAAAGTTCTAACTCTCAAAAGTGGCTCGATGCCATGAATGAAGAGATAAAGTCCATGAAAGACAATGACGTATGGGACCTCGTTCCATTACCTAGAGGTACGAAACCTATTGGTTGCAAATGGATATTTAAGACCAAGAGGGATTCGAAAGGTGATGTAGAGAGGTATAAGGCTCGTCTTGTCGCAAAGGGCTTTACACAGAAAGAAGGCATCGATTATAAAGAGACTTTCTCTCCGATTTCTTCAAAAGACTCTATCAGAACTATAATAGCGTTGGTAGCGCATTTCGATCTTGAGTTACATTAGATGAATGTTAAGACAACGTTTCTCAATGGTGGCATTGATGAAACAATTTATATGGTACAACCAGAAAACTTTGTATCAAATGATGTAAAGCAAATAGTTTGTAAATTAAAGAAATCCATCTAAAGACTCAAACAAATGTCTCGTCAATGGTATTACAAGTTTCATCAAGTGATCATCTCATTTGGTTTTGAAATGAATTTTGTCGATGATTGTATATACCACAAATTCAGTGGGAGCAAGTATATTTTTCTGATTTTATATATCAATGACATATTGCTTGCCAGCAACGATATAGACTTATTGCACGAAACCAAGAGATTTTTAGCAAAGAATTTTGAGATGAAAGATTTTGGTGACGCCTCTTTTGAATTGGGAATTCAGATACACTGCGATCGTTCCCGGGGTATTCTTGGATTATCACAAAAGAGCTATATCGAAAAGGTACTTAAAAGATATGGCATGCAAGATTGTAAACCAGGTGACATCCCTGTGGCTAAAGGAGACAAATTCAGCTTAAGTCAGTGCCCTAAAAATGACTTGAAAATTAAGGAAATGCAAAAGATTCCTTACTTCTCAGCTATAGGGCGTCTGATGTATGCTCAGATTTGTACGCGTCTGGATATAGCGTACATTGTTGGGATGCGAGGGAGATATTTAAGTAACCAGAGAATTGATCATTGGAAAGCAGCCAAACAGGTCATGTGGTAATTACAGAGAATAAAAGACTATATGCTCACATGCAGGAGATCGGATCAGTTGGAGATCGTCGGTTATTCTGATTCCAATTTCGCGGGATGCCAAGATAGTATGAGATCCACTTCAGGTTATATTTACCTGTTTGCTGGAGGTGCTATTTCTTGGAAGAGTGCTAAGCAAACACTCATAGCTACTTCTACCATGGCAGCAGAGTCTATAGGATGTTATGAGGCATCAAATAATGGAATATGGCTGCGTAATTTTGTCACTGGGCTGCCATTGTGGACAATATAGAAGGACTGCTCAAGATATTTTGTGACAATAAATCAGCCGTGCTATATTTCAATAACAACAGGAGTTCGACAAAGTCAAAACATATAGAGATCAAGTTCCTGACTGTTAAAGAAAAAGTTCAGAGTGGACAAGTATCAATAGAGCATATTGGGACAAACTCCATGGTTGCAGATTCGCTTACTAAGGGATTAATACCCAAGGTCTTTCATGACACTGCTCGTATGGGTGTAATGTCTCTTGAAGATATCTAATTTCACTTGGAGTTTGTACTTTTGTTTTTCATATTAGACACATGTACTGTTATTTTAAATACGGTTTAAGGTTAAAGTTATTTTCGATTATAAAGTTATTTGGCTTATAATCTCTGAACTTGTTTAAAATGATCTCATTAAGGTATTAAGATGGACCAATTAAAGATATGCATGTTACAAATCACATCACATGTAATTTACATGCTACACATTCATGCTTGATCCATGTCATTCGGTTATATCGATATACGTGACCATTGATGAGTTCAGCTACATGAAAGTAGCGAAAGTCGCTTTGATCCTATGTTGATATGATTGATGGACGAGATTGTTTGGGGATGCATTCGATAATGATAGCAAAATTCTGAGTACTCATAAGGTTATATTTAATCCGCAATCATAAGATGACACATATAGCTCAAGTGGGAGATTGTAAGGAATTTTTAGATCGATCATGTAGGCTTATATGTGTGAATAATTGTGTATTAAATTAAAGGCTATCGAATACGGTTGAACCCAATTAAAGTGATCTAATAATGCATCGATTTTTGGGCTTTAATGTATCTAATTAAAGTGTGGTTTCTATATATGTAGAGATCGGGCCCAAATCCTAATTCTATGATGGACCAAATTAAATCAAAGGGTATCGCTATATAAATACGGTTACGATCCCCAAATTACACATGTCTTTTGCTTATATGTGTGAATAATTATGTATTAAATTAAAGGCTATCGAATACGGTTGAACCCAATTAAAGTGATCTAATAATGCATCGATTTTTGGGCTTTAATGTATCTAATTAAAGTCTGGTTTCTATATGTGTAGAGATCGGGCCCAAATCCTAATTCTATGATGGACCAAATTAAATCAAAGGGTATCGCTATATAAATACGGTTACGATCCCCAAATTACACGTGTCTTTTGCTTATTCTATTCTGTCTCCCATCGCCAGAGAGAATTATGGGCTGCGTGTAGATTTGGAAGACTATAACACGAAATTCAATCATTGTATTAATCATGTCTAATTCAGGTATGCTTCCGTTATAATTTTTCAATTTCTTGATAATTTAACATAAAAGATTCGATGATTCAAAGTAACAAATTATCCTACAATAATCGAGTCTTGATTTCGAAAATATGTGATGAATTTTCAAATTTCGAATACGTTTCTTTTACAGCCTCCCAAACCTCTTTTGCAATTGGAACATAGAGTTTACTAGTCAGGCAATGACCATGAAATTTTTTTATTTCCATCTTTGCTGAAGTGTAGCATCAACTAATTTCTTCATT
>NW_019260319.1:23666-30627 GCF_002742605.1 Olea europaea var. sylvestris
ATAACGTGTGATTTTATGCTGCCTGCCTCTGGTAGTTTCATCAATTCTCCAAATTCTGTCAAATGGCATTACTGAATACACCCGAACCATGTCAAAATATTCTCCAGCAATTTATCCACGTTTGATACTACCTTAGCCAACTCAAAAATATGATCATTTCTTAATCCAATTCTTCTTCTTCTTTTACCAAGCATCTGCCTTAACATTCTCGTCTCAACCATCCTCAATATATCATTAGTCTTATGGAAGCCCCACAGGAAGTCACCAATCACACAAAACCTAAAAGGTACTTCTCCACTTAACACAACCCAGAAGAGAAAATAATTTGTGCAGATTTTTTTTCCCTATTTCCTCAGCATTTTCTCCAACTATAATGTTTTCTAGAAACAATAAATTTTCACCCTTCTTCTGATCATAGATTCTCAATTTCTCACTCCATTATGTTCTCACTTCAACGTAAACTTCTTCTCCATAAGAAACTGACAAAGTTTTATATTGTTTGGTGTACTACCTAAGTAACCCCCCCCCCCTTTCTCTCTCTCTGTATGTGTGTGCGTACGCGCTGATGAGTATCATTTTTCTTGAGAATATTATATTCTTGAAAAGGTAAACACAGAATAGTTCTCCCTCTCTCCAATGCAAAAAAAGCATTGAGTCCAATTATAGGATCTTATTCCCTCTTGCTTTCAAAAAAAAAAAAAAAATTCACTCAAGTCATGGAAAAGAATAGTGCATCTTTCTAAACATAATCAGATATACGTTATATGCACAGTGCACACATCTATCTTGAAATTTTGAACCTGGGAATATTCACAGCAATAAGTGCGAAAATCAACATGAATGCTTACTTTGTTTTCTAATTTCAGGCAAAACAAAGGAAATATTAACATATACAAAATTCCTTTCATACTCTGTAGAAGACTGCGAAGCAATACTCAGAAAAAAGGATGAGCAAATGATCTTTCCATTCAACGAGCTACCTTCTCTCAAGACGATTTTATATCCCCTCCAATGCAACTACAATTCATTTTAAATTAATTAAATCCAAAACTCTGCGTCTTTCAAGCAAAATAAGCCATATGAACATTAAATTACACTCGAATCTGAATAGGGCTTCTATTAATTCAAATTACAAGATCAGAATCCCGCGGGAAAAGAAAACAAGAAACATAAATCGTCGTGTCAACAATAATCAAAGCTTCCGAATTTTCACCAAAAATATACGCTCCTAATTATATTGAAACATGGCTCAATGTTTAATCCATAAGCCCATAGTCCAGTAACACCTTTTTTCCAAGTATATTTAACTGGACTTCTTCGATTAAAATGTAAATAATACAAACACCAAGAAAATAAAGCATATCTAAGAGCGAAACGTAGAGAAAGAAAAAGAGATGGTTACCTGTAGATAGGGAATTTTGTGGGAGTTTAGCAGCAAGGAGAGAGAGAATGCGGCGTTGAGCAAGACGAACCGCCATATCTAGACGCACTTCTTCTTGCAGAAAAGGGATGCTTTTGGCGACTTGGGTACCAGGAATCTGTAGGGAGATTTTTCTAAATGAGCTGCCACTATTCTTTTGATAAAATGTCCCTAATATCCTTGATGAAAGGATTTATCAAGTTTTGCACAAGATATCCTTAATTTATTAGAATAGTTCTACAATTTTTCTATTTTTCTCATTTCGAGTTTTAATATATAGTTCCATCCTTTGATCTAATAAATTAGCATAATCTGTAATATAATTATCATGTAATTTACTAAAATTATCATATTCCTTAGATGAAATATTCATAGTCTCTAGTTGAGTAAAAATATTTCTTATTTTTCTCAATAGTTTTTCTAACAGATTATCTAATCCTTTAATTGTATAACCTGACATTATTCAGATAATTCCTTGCAAGTTTTATGAATAATAATAACATGTTAGATAAGTTTTTTGCAAATATGAAAAGTAATAATCCTTACGATTCTTTCAAGTTATTAGAAAAATTCTTTCTAAATTTAGCAAAGACAATAATTTTACCTTACTTTTAATCTTAAATCTGTATTCTTAGAATCGAGAAACCTTCAGGCTCTGAATCTGCAAACTGCTCCCTCAAACGGCATTTTGCCTCAATGGGGATTCTGCTATTTCAGCTTCTGCCCTCACTGTATCTTTTTTTAGAATTAAGAATAAAGATCTTAAGTAAAGAAAATTCTCTCTTTATTAAAGTAAGAAAGAAATTATCTTCTTCAATCCATCAAGAATCCATGGGATAGGAAGTTTAGAAACTCATATTTTTCTAATATCAAAAGATTGAGATTTTATTTCTATAATGATTTATACAAGATTTCTATTGTATACAAGGGGTTTTCAGAAAAACTGGATTTGAAAGTTTAAGGAAAGAAAATGGTTTCTAACTCGAGATGATCCATTCTTTTTCCAAAGACCTTTATTTATACATGACTCAAACTTGCTATTATTGATCTATTACATCATTGCATACATCAAAATTTGAAAAAAGGCTCACATGCCTCTCTATTCTTTTCCTCCTGGGGTCTACATTTTCACATGCATTCTTTGCTTTTTCATCAAAGGGGCATCTTTTTTTTTTATTATTGCCTTTCCATCTTTGGCTCCATATGCAGCTAGCTAGATGCTTTGGTAATGATAGGTCTCCTTTTATTTATCTCCATTCATCTTTTATCTTGAAGAATCAATCTTTTAATCTTGTCTGCATGTGGGGCACTCCCTCAATCTGCATGATTTTTGGATTGTTGTAGGACTTCCATTAATTTGACGAGTATTAAATTTTTGGATATATTCTTTCAAAATGGTAGATTTTTCTTTTCCATTATTCGTAAGGAGTGTCCATCCTTCATATTGGCACAAGCATCTGAATTTTTTATCATATAAGTTCTTTGCAATGTTGTAAAGAACTTTCATCCCTAAAATCCTTCGGAATTTTATCCATGATTTATTAATTTTGGGCAATGGTTTATTATTTCGGCCAACTTCAATCTGAAAATCTCGGCCAACATATCCAATTGTGATAATATGTTCAGCGGGATAGTATATCCTTCCATCAACTTCGGGACTTATTGAATAAAATTTGATATAAATCGACCTCCCTTGAGCAAATTTTGAAACTTCTGCCCTGAATATATCATCAAATTTTTCAATTTCTTTTAAATCTTTTCCTGGATATATCAAATCCAGAAATCCATAATCTGCTGCCATTTTGACCATGAAAGGGTCTGCATCTTTGGTAATTATTAATCTGGGATAAACATGATCTCCCGATACAATAAAATATGATTCATTTTCTTCCAATTTATAAACAATTTTGACAAATGATCTATATTCTTCTTCTTTTGATGATAAAGGAGTATCATCATCTTCATCAGTTTTGATTCCTATAACTCTTGTATGTTCATCACCATTTTTTATAGTCACTTTCCGAGGACTTGCTATGTCTCATTTAATATTGCTGGGTCCACTGCTGCTTCCTGGCTGTGTACCTATTTGTATTTTTGAGATTGTATCAATTGGTATTTCCCGTTTGATATCTAATGATTCGAATTGTGAAGTAATATCAACAATTCTGTCATTCAATTCTTTGGTATATTTGGAATGAGAATTAGAGATTTCCACCAACAATTTGACATTTTGTTGGATATATTCTGCCATCTCTTCTAATTGCTCAGTTCCAATTTTCATATCTTCAGATTCTTCCATGAGAAATTTCATTCGTCTGTTGACGTCTATTAATAAATTTTTGATATTATCCATCCCCAAATTCGATGTTCCTGCTCAAAAAATTTGCAAGATTGTTATTTATTCCTTTAATATGAATAATATCAAAATTGTAGAATGATAAATATGCTTGCCATCTGTGGAACCTTCTATATTGAGGTTCCATAGGTAACTTATTTCTAATAAGTCCTGCAACTTGAGAATTATCAGTTTCAACAATAAATTTTTTAGATAAAAGGAATAATAAAAACTTTTTTATTCCTCTAATAATTGCTAATAATTCTTTTTCATGAGTAGTATAATTTATTTCTACTTGGTTAAAAGTTTCACTTGAATATCTGTATATTTCATTTAAATCTGTTTTTAATATAACTGCCTAATATTTATCCGAGACATCAGTATTGACAATTAGATTATCTTTTTCGTCTGGTAATCTTAATTTTGGTAAATTTTTACATTCTTCTTTTAATGATTTAACAATTTCAGTATGTTCTTTATTCCAACATTTAGTATTTGTTTTCCTAAGTAGAATTTGTATCTTATGTCTCTTTTTTGAGAGATTTTCAATAAATCTTTCAGCAAAGTTTAAACATCCTAAAAATTTTTGTATTTGTTCTTTAGATTTTAATTCATCTGGAAAGTTTTCTATCTTTTTAGATATATGACTCTGTAATTTTATTCCTTTTCTATCTATTGATAATCCTAGAAAATCTATTCTTATTTCTCCATTATAGATTTCTTTTTAAAAAGTACAATTCCTTCCTTTTTGCATTCATTTATGAATTGTAATAAATGATTCATATGTTCTATTATTAGAGCATATTAGTATATCATCAATATAAACAATAAGAAAATCACTAAACTTTTTGAATATATTATCCATTTTCCTTTGATATATTTGTGGTGCATTTTTTAAACCAACTTGCATAACTAACCATTCATATTTTCCTTGAGGTGTACTAAAAGCTGTATATTGTATACTATCTTCTTCCATTTTTATTTGCCAAAATCCTGATTTACAATCAAATTTAGAATAATATTGTTTTCCTTTTACAAGGTTTATTAGGACTTCTTTATTTGGTAAAAAGTAACCATCAAATTTAGTATATTTATTTAATTCTTTATAATTTATTACCATTCTAGTTTTTCCTCTAACCTGCTCAGAATGTTTCATAACCATAAAAGCTGGACTACTATGAGGTCCATTACTGGGTCTAATTAGCTTTTGTTCCAATAGTTCTTTTATCTGATTTTTAAATTCTTGCATATCCTGTAAGGTATACATCATTGGTCTAATTCTTATTATAACATATTCTGTTAATTCTATTTTAACTTTAGGATGATATGGTTTCCAAAATAATAATGGGTTTTCTCCATAAATTTTTTCTAATTGTTCTATGATTTTCTCCATACTTATCTCTATTTCTGTTTTTAGGATCTTTTTATATGATAGTTTTTTATTTTTTAGTTCATCTTGTACTATTGGTCTTTTTTCCCATTTATCACCACGTTGGGCTGGCTGAACTCTGTAGGGTCTAAATTCTCTTGGTATTTTTAATAGATGTGCACAAGGTGTTTGTAACATTATCATGTAATTATTTTGTTTTTAATATTGAAATTGTTGGATAAAATCATTTCCTAATAATATATCACATTCTAACTTTTTACAATTATATACTTTATTTATTATAACTTGTTTACTACCAAGTATTATATTAACTTTTTCAACACTATCAATTATTTGAGTACTTTCACCAGTCACTCCTGTTATCTTTATTTTACTATTTTTATTCCATGATTTTATTAAGAAATTTTTAAAAATTGTTATATCACTTCCTGTATCAATTAAATCACAAGTTGTTATATTCATTTCTACTATAGTAACTTGTATATATACTGCCAATGGAAAACTAATTTGGTTATTCATCCACTTCCTATTCTACATAATGTAGTTTGTCCTTTATGAGTTATATATAATCCTTCTTTTCTTATACTATAATCTTCTAATCCATTTAAGAAACTCATTCCTAATAATATATGAGGTTCAATATCCATACTTTCATCCAAATAACATGGTACTAAAAGATCAATCCCACCTATTTTTATTGGTACTTTTACCTTTAATTCTGTGATATATAGTTGTCCATCAAAATTCCTATATTCATATGGTTCTATCTTGTAAGTCATTAATCCTTCATTTTTATTTGCAGCCATATGACATTCACCAGCTCCTGTATCTATCAATATATTTGGTCCTTTTATATACCTTTTACCGTTGAAATATTTTCCTTCTATTTTCATATTTCCAATATTTCCATGAGGTTTTATTTCTTTTATACCACTAGTTTCTCCCAAATATTCCTTTTTATTTGGTAGTTTAAGACTTTTTGATTTCTTTATCAATCTTCCATTATGAAATGTTATTTTATAATCTTCTTCTTCTCTTAACTCTGTTATTTCAGACTTATTTTTAATTATATTAAATTCATATTCTTCGGGAATAAGATTTATTTGTTTGTTTGGTTCCACTATTTTACTAATATCCTTACATTCCATATGAATTTCTATGTATGGTTTATTAGAATAAATATTCCCATAATTAGAATTAGTAAATGTATATAATGCCCTATATTCCATAGTCATAATTTGGTCTCCTGGTTCCATTATATAATTTCTATGTAATTTGAAATGTAATCCTAAGATTTCATTAAAGTTTTTATCTTTTAATGAGACACAATATTTTGGGTAACAAGTAAATATTAACTTTTCATATGTTAAATTTCCTTCTATAGTTCCTAAATGGCCATTTTCAAGATTTATAATTCTTCCATCATGTAAGCTTACAGTTAATGGTGAATCTATCCCTTCCATAAATAAGGATTTAAACATTATTTGTATTCCTGCTAAATAAACATATTGGATCTTTTCACTATGCTTTTTACTTATTTTTGATAATAATTCAGATACTGTACTTTTTGTTAAAAAATTTATTTTATGTGTTCCCTGAGTTGTCCTAACATCTATAGTTTTTTCAATTTTATGGTATTCATTTATTGCTATTCTTTCTCTTCTCCATATTCTATCTAAAATTTTCCATTTTCCTATTTTTAAATATAAGGATAACTTTTGTATCTTCTTGAGTTTATTATTATTAAAAGTTACTTTTAATCCATAGCCTTCTATTCCCTCATATTCTTGGATTTCTATATTATTATTTTCTATTT
>NW_019260320.1:0-1044 GCF_002742605.1 Olea europaea var. sylvestris
CTTCAATGTGTTAATAGGATATATAATGACATAGCAAATGAGTTGGCCCAGATGGCATCAGGGTATTCAAAGGCTTTAAATTGAAAATCTACTCGTGAATATGGAGTAATATTGCCCGTAGTCCAAAGAAGGGTGAGAATTATTGAAATTCATTGCATACAAGATGGAGATGTAATAGATTGGAGGGTAGAGATTAAAAGGTTCCTTAAAGAACCTAATAAAGGAGGTAGTAGAAAAATGAAGTTGCGTTTGCTAAACTATACATTGATAGATGAAGATTGTTTAAGAAACGCTGTGATGGTATATTACTAAAATATGTAAGTTTGCAAGAAGCCGGAACAATCATGGCTGAAGTGCATGAAAGGATATGTGGAGCTCATCAAGCTGGCCAAAAGATGAGATGGTTAATTATTAGGAATGGATATTTTTGGCCCAAGATGGGAGAATCATGTGTTCAATATGCGAAGAGTTGTCTAGCGTGCCAAAAGCATAGTCCAATACAAAGGGCGCTAGCAAGAGATATGGCACTTATTATCAAACCCTGGCCGTTCAAGGGTTGGGCGATAGACCTGATAGAGAAGATTTATCCCCCATCGTCCAAGCAACATACCTTTGTTATAGTTGCAACTGATTTTTCCACTAAGTGGGTAGAAGCGATACCTTTAAAGGAGATCACCCAAAAGAGTGTCATAGAATTTATCCGTGATCATATTATCTATAGATTTGGGATTCCACAAATTTTGATGGTAGATCACGGAAGTTCTTTGAATGGAGATCAAGTGAAGAAATTCTTGAGCGAGTTTGGAGTTAAGTTAGTGAACTCCACACCATATTACGCTCAATCCAACTGATAGGCAAAATCTTCTAATAAGATTCTAAAAAATATCATAAGGAAAATAATAGATAAAAATGCCAAAAATTGGCACGAATGTCTAAACAAGGCCTTATGGGCTTATAGGAAGTCGCCTCGGTCAAGTACCAAAGTTACTCCTTTCCAACTTACTTATGGACAGGAGGCCATTTTGCCTATGGAAATCAATGTGC
>NW_019260321.1:0-1044 GCF_002742605.1 Olea europaea var. sylvestris
TTTTCTCATCAAAGTGAGGGAAAGCTTGAATCAAAAGCTAGAAAATACGTTTTTCTAGGGTACCCTAAGAGAGTTAAGGGTTATAGGTTATGGGATAGAAGCTAAAAGAGGGTTAAGATTATTGTGAGTAGAGATGTTACGTTTAATTAGGGTGAAATGCCTTGTCTTAAAAGTGAACCTGAACATGTTTGTGAAATAGAAAAAAGGTGAAGAGAGATATCGGTTTAAAGTGGGGTTAGGAAAACTTAGTACATTTGTCCTCACTACTCAAAATGAGGTGAAGACTCAAGTTTAGGAACTTGAGATGGAGAATAGAGACGAAGTAGTGATAGAGGAGCGCATAGAGGAAGAAAATCCCTTAGCAAACTACAATTTAGTTAGGGATAGAGAGAGAAGATAAACAAGAGAACCCAGGAGTTTCAAATATAAATCTAAGCTAGCTTTTGCAAATGCTAGTTATGAAGAGCTAGCTGACAGAGAGCCAAAAACCATTGAGGAAACGATGAAGAGTAAACAATCTGAAGAGTAGTTTAAGGTAATGAAAGAGGAAATGAGTTCCCTAGAAATGAATCAAACTTGGGGCTAGTACCTAGACCTAAGAATAAATCTACCGTGGATTGTAAATGGGTCTTTAAAGTAAAAGAAGGTACTAGTGCTTCTGAACTCTTAATGTTTAAAGCTAAGTTAATGGCTAAGGGTTACACACAGAAGGAGGGTACACTACTATTAGGGTCATACTTACATTGGTTGCATATTTTTATTGGGAGCTTGAACAATTTGATGTAAAAACTGTATTTTTACATGGTGAACTTGGTGAACAAATTTTTATGAATCAATCGAAAGGTTTTAAAGGTAAACTACAACCCGATCATGTATATTTCCTAAAATGGTCTTTATATGGCTTAAAACAGTCACCTAGACAGTGGTATGAAAGATTTGACTCTTTTATACTCACTATAAGGTTTCAAAGAAGTAAGTTTGATCATTTCTTGTACTTTCAACCTAACGATGCTGATAATAACTATATATTTTTATTGCTTTATA
>NW_019260322.1:0-1043 GCF_002742605.1 Olea europaea var. sylvestris
TAACTTCGGGCTTGTTTTTTTCGACGAACTGCTAGTCTAATTCGTTTGGAATCGAGCCAATGAAAAGTGATTTTGATTTCTAGTTAACTTCGGGTTCATTCAATTTTGGGGAATTGCTAGTCTAATTTGATTGGAATATAGCTAATGAAAAGTGATTTTTGATTTCATTATAACTTCGGGTTTGTTCATTTTTGGCAAACTATACTAAAATTCGATTGGAATCAAGCCAACGAAAAGTGGTTTTTGATTTCACGATAACTTCGAGTATGTTCGTTTTAGGCGGATCGCTAGTCTAATTTGATTCGAATCGAGCCAATGAAAAGTGGTTTTTGATTTCATGATAACGTTGGCTTTGTTCTTTTTTGGAGAGTTGCTAGTCTAATTCGATTGGAATCGTGTTAATGAAAATTGGTTTTTGATTTGATGATAACTTCGGGTTGGTTTGTTTTTGCCGAATTGCTAGACTAATTCGATTGGAATCGACCCAATGAAAAGTTGTTTTTGATTTCATGATGACTTTAGGTTTGATCATTTTCGACAAATTGCTAGTCTAATTCGATTGGAATCGAACCAATGAAATGTTGATTTTGATTTCATTATAACTTCGGGTTTGATCATTTTTGATGAATTGCTAGCCTAATTGGATTGGAATCGAGCCAATGAAAGGTTGTTTTTGTTTTCATGATAACTTCGGGTTTGTTCATTTTCAGAAAATTGCTAGTCTAATTCGATTGGAATGGAGGCAATGAAAAGTGGTTTTTGATTTCATGATAACTTCGGGTTTCTTTGTTTTTGACGAATTGCTAGTGCAATTCGTTTGGAATCGAGCCAATGGAAAGTGGTTTTGATTTCTAGATAACATGGGGTTTATCCATTTTTGGCGAATTGCTAGTCTAATTCGATTGGAATCGAGCCAATGAAAATTGGTTTTTGATTTCATGAACACTTCAGGTTTGTTCGTTTTTGGCGAATTGCTAGTCTAATTCGATTGGAATCGAGCCAACGAAAAGTGGTTTTTGATTTCATGAAAACTTCGGGTTTGA
>NW_019260323.1:0-1043 GCF_002742605.1 Olea europaea var. sylvestris
AAGTGGTGAGTTCAATCCAAAACGGTCGCTACATTTCCAAAAAGTACTTATGGGCCCAAAACGGACACCGCGTCCAAAAGTTGAGCTCAATTCTTCGTCCGCCGACTCTCCAAGCATTGTAAATATGCAAGTGCTAATTCTTTTGAAATATGGCCAAAATCCCTCGTACGTCACGACGAAGTGGTGAGTTCAGTCCAAAACGGTCGCTACTGAACTCCAAAACGGTCGCTACATTTCCAAAAAGTTCTTATGGGCCCAAAACGGACACCGTGTGCAAAAGTAACGCTCAATTCTTCGTCTGCCGACTCTCCAACCGTTCTAAATATGCAAGTGTTCATTCTTTCGAAAAATGGCCAAAATCCCTCGTACGTCACGACGAAGTGGTGAGTTCAATCCAAAACGGTCGCTACATTTCCAAAAAGTTCTTATGGGCCCAAAACGGACACCGTGTGCAAAAGTTACGTTCAATTTTTCGTCCGCGACTCTCCAAGCATTCTAAATATGCAAGTGCTTATTCTTTCAAAAAATGGTGAAAATCCCTAGTACGTCACGACGAAGTGGTGAGTTCTATCCAAAACGGTCGCTACATTTCCAAAATGTTCTTATAGGCCCAACGTGTGCAAAAGTTACACTCAATTCTTCGTCCGCCGACTCTCCAACCGTTCTAAATATGTAAGTGCTCATTCTTTCGAAAAATGGCCAGAATCCCTCGTAAGTCACGACGAAGTGGTTAGTTCAATCCAAAACGGTCGTTACATTTCCAAAAAGTTCTTATGGGCCCAAAACAGACACCGTGTACAAAAGTTACGTTCAATTTTTCGTCCGCGACTCTCCAAGCATTCTAAATATGCAAGTGCTTATTCTTTCGAAAAATGGTGTAAATCCCTAGTACGTCACGACGAAGTGGTGAGTTCTATCCAAAACGGTCGCTACATTTCCAAAATGTTCTTATAGGCCCAGCGTGTGCAAAAGTTACGCTCAATTCTTCGTCCCCCGACTCTCCAATCGTTCTAAATATGCAAGTGCTCATTCTTTCGAAAAAT
>NW_019260324.1:0-1043 GCF_002742605.1 Olea europaea var. sylvestris
TGATGGTCAAATGGTTCAACTCCCGATAGTCGATACACATCCTCATACTTTCATCTTTTTTTCTTTACGAACAATATTGGTGCTCCCCATGGGGATACAATTGGTCAAATAAAGTCACTGTTTAACATTTTTTGTAGGTGAATTTTCAACTTCTGAAGTTCCTTTGGAGCCATTCTGTATAGAGCTCTAAATACTGGTGCTGCTCTGGGAACTAGATCTATTGTGAATTCCACTTGTCTATCAGGTAGAATACCAGGTAGATTTCCTGGAAACACATCTATAAATTCTTGTACCACTGGTACGTCCTCAATCTTTATCGTTGCCTTTTTTTTCTCAAGATGTTAACAAGAAACCCTTGAGATATATCTTTTCTCAACATTTTCTCGGCTTGTAAGGCTGATACTAGTTAGGGATAGGGTTTGGTCTTTATTCCAGGGAAAGAAAATTGTTCTTCTCCTCATTTCTGAGAAGACGCTTCCCTTTCTCTACAACGAATAGTTGCATAATTATATCCTAACCAATCCATGCCCAAATCACATCAAAGTCTTTTATCTCTATCACATACAAATCAACTTCAAATGTTTTTCCCTCAATTTTAAGATTCACCAACCTAGCGGACTGATATGTGTTCAATGTTTTACTTGAGGGGATACTAACTTCTAGTGTACTTTCTAACTTATCACAATTAATACTAGAATTAGCAATGAAAGATGTTGATACAAAAGAGTGAATAGCTCCTGAATCAAACAGTACATAAGCAGGTATATCAGATATCAGTAATATACCTGCTATCGCATTTGAATTCTCCACTGCATCCTTTCGAGTCATTGTAAAAACTCGTGCTTTTTCTTTTTTGTTCTTATCACTGTTGTCATCTTTCTTCTAAGTAAATGTGGGGCAATCATTATCAATGTATCCTTGCTTACCACAATAAAAACAAGTATTCACCACAATGAGGCTTACCATACTCAAGGCAAGGCGCAACTGCAACAACTATGGCCTTACTGGAGCTAGATCTTAGCCTTCTTATTTTGCCATTTGCC
>NW_019260325.1:0-1043 GCF_002742605.1 Olea europaea var. sylvestris
AATATTGATATATTCAACAGAAATTCTCTTTCTTTTTTTCCCCTTCTAGCACCCACCCTGTTATATGTTCTCAGTAAAAATCGTATACAGTTTAGCTTAGTGGTTAAGCGCAGTATGCCCTCCTGATAGCACGCCTTTCTAACAGGGTTATGAATATGTTTCATGGTCAGCTGAATATCTATACCCTTTTAGCTGTTAACAGCGTAAAACTAAAATAGTTCTACGATAACTTCGAATTACAAATTATCTAAGCTTAATCACTCTTTGCAGTGGTTGGCTATGTACAATCACAAAGTTATCTGATTATTGTCATTTAGGGGAAAAATGATTTATAAATTTCTAAGACTTATTTATTTACCAGGCTAGCAGCGAACACCCTCTGGCTAAGGCAATTCTTGAATATGCCCGCCATTTCCATTTTCTTGACGTACCTTATGCTACCAAGGATGGTCAAAGCAACAGGATGGAGTCTAATTTCTCTGGCTGGCTTCTTGACGTCTCGGATTTCACTGCTGTGCCTGGAAGAGGTGTGCACTGCTTTATAGATGGAAAACAGATTTTGGTGAGTTCCTGAGATAATTTTAGATGTCTTGATTACACAGTGAAACAAGATTAGATTTAGTGTTAGTGAAAAGTTCTAAACCAAAAGAAATATGCTTCATACTTCGCATGGTTGCTGACTGATGTTGTGTCCACCGAACAGGTTGGTAATCGAAAGTTGCTGACTGAAAATCGAGTGGATATACCAAGCCATGTGGAGGAATTTGTTGTAGATTTGGAAGAAAGTGCCAGGACTGGAATACTTGTGGCATATGATAAAAATCTAATTGGTGTTCTTGGGGTGGCAGATCCATTGAAGAGGGAAGCTGCTGTTGTAGTAGAGGGTCTCATGAAAATTGGTGTGAATCCTATTATGGTTACCGGTGATAATTGGAGAACTGCTCAGGCTGTTGCTAAGGAGGTATATACCTTCTTTCCCTTCTTTTGTCGTAATTGTGGTTTTTCCTGACCAGAAAAATGAGAGAGGAAGAGAAGGGGTGTGT
>NW_019260326.1:0-1043 GCF_002742605.1 Olea europaea var. sylvestris
GGACACCGGGTGCAAAAGTTACGTTCCAAATATGAAAGTGCTCGCAATTTCGAAAAATGACCGAAATCCCTAATACGTCACGAGGAAGTGGTGAGTTCAATCCAAAACGGTCGCTACATCTCCAAGAAGTACTTATAGTCCCAAAACGAACACCGTGTGCAAAGGTTACGCTCAATTCTTCGTACGCCGGCAATCCAAGCGTTCCAAATATGCAAGTGCTCACTCTTTCGAAAAATGGCCGAAATCCCTCGTACGTCACGACGAAGTTGTGAGTTCAATCCAAAATGGTCGCTACATTTCCAAAAAGTACTTATGGTCCCAAAACGGACACCGGGTGCAAAAGTTATGCTCAATTCTTCGTACGCAGACAATCCAAGCGTTCCAAATATGCAAGTGCTCCCTCTTTCGAAAAATGGCCGAAATCCCTCGTACGTCACGACGAAGTTGTGAGTTCAATCCAAAATGGTCGCTACATTTCCAAAAAGTACTTATGGTCCCAAAACGGACACCGGGTGCAAAAGTTATGCTCAATTCTTCGTACGCAGACAATCCAAGCGTTCCAAATATGCAAGTGCTCCCTCTTTCGAAAAATGGCCGAAATCCCTCGTACGTCACGACGAAGTTGTGAGTTCAATCCAAAATGGTCGCTACATTTCCAAAAAGTACTTATGGTCCCAAAACGGACACCGGGTGCAAAAGTTATGCTCAATTCTTCGTACGCAGACAATCCAAGCGTTCCAAATATGCAAGTGCTCCCTCTTTCGAAAAATGGCCGAAATCCCTCATACGTCGCGACGAAGTTGTGAGTTCAATCCAAAATGGTCGCTACATTTCCAAAAAGTACTTTTGGTCCCAAAACGGACACCATGTGCTAAAGTTGCGCTAAATTCTTCGTACGTCAACAATCTAAGCGTTCCAAATATGCAAGTGCTCATTCTTTCGAAAAATGCCAGAAATCCCTCGTACGTCCCGACGAAGTTGTGAGTTCAATCTAAAACGGTCGCTACATTTCCAAAAAGTACTTATGGTCCCAAAACGGACAC
>NW_019260327.1:0-1043 GCF_002742605.1 Olea europaea var. sylvestris
AATTACACAAATGTTCAATGTTAAAATAACATTTATGTATGCAGTCACTCTATTAAAAAGGGGGCTTTTTCTTCTTCTTTTTTTGTGATATTTTAGTTTTATCCTTATTTTATTTAGTCACATCCTTCATATAGATATAGTTGGGTCTTACATAAAGATTGTATTAATTTATCTCAAAAAAGAAAATTAGCATATAAAGCTCATGTTTATTTAGCTAAAATCAATATTTTAGCAAATTTTAATAAATAAATAAAATGATAAAATGCATGATTGAAAAGTTAATAAAGTTGTGAATCCCATGAAATGGATTGTTGAAAATGAGTTTTGAAAAATGAGAGTCAAACAAGAACAAAGACTATTTATTGTAAACATTAAAGCAGAATCGGTTAATAACATGTAATTGAGGATGAATGTAGGTTAATAATGGTGGATTCGAGATCCTATTACATTTTTCGTGATTTGATTAAACTTCAAGATCTGCTTACTTTTAGTTGTTTATTTTAGTTGATAGTTAGAATGATCCAAATCAAACCATACTCAAAATCATCAATTTTGTGTTTCAAATTAGAGCTAATTTTAATTAAAGTTTATAATTAGACATAATAAGTTTACGTGGGTTTTTAACACACTATCCATTTTATATTACTCAAGATACCATCCATTTAAAGAGAATTTCACAATAAATATAATCATACGACTTGCAAGTTGAAGCCTATCGAATTTGCACGGGCCAGTCCATTTTACCCACAACTTTGGCACACTAATTATGACGAAGATCACTGGCCTGATTCAAAAATTATTTTTGATCCAATCCATAGGAATCAATAGAAAGAAATGATTTTATATACTAATAGTGCTCAAATTAGCGTATTTCCATTTTACTGATGGGATTATCACTCCTATAGCGGCTCGGCTAGTTAATCTGGTTTAAAAACATTATGAGAACTGATGAGAACTCCGTGAATCAAATATTGTAGTGATTAACTAGTTCGGTCGTGAAATTTACGTGCATACTACAACAATGATCTAATTCAAACATAATC
>NW_019260328.1:0-1043 GCF_002742605.1 Olea europaea var. sylvestris
TGATGAACCCACCGAATCCATAGAGTGTCCTTTTTATGTTGAATGTTCCAAGGAAATTTAGCAAGTGATGCTAGATTCCAACTATTCAAGTCCTTTAATCCGAGGCCTCCTTCCTCTTTTGGAAGGCAAAGATCCTTCTACACAACCAAAGGCTTCTTTGATCCCAAAAGGAATTTTTGACAAAGGCTAACAATCCTTGAAATAATTGTAGTCAGGATGGGGAAGATAGAAAGCCAAAAACATTCGACTCCTTGAAGCACCGCCCTAATGAGTTCCACTTTGCCGGGATAAGATAAGGTTGAGCAATTCCAAGCTCCAATATAAGCCGTAATTTTTTCAAGGAAGGAGCATAAGAACTCACTTTGAGTTTCTCCAAGGCAAAAGGAATACCTAAGTAACGAAAAGGCGTAGTCCCCTTCGAAAAATTAGACATTTCCAAGATTCTTTCAAGCTCATACCCATAATCCTAGCTGTGTATAAGCTAGATTTCAATGTTTTAGTCTTCAAATTGATGTTAAACCAAACTTTTCAAGGCAATTCATGAGAATTTCCACGAACATAGCATCTCCCCTTGAAAATAACATCAAGTCATCCGCAAAAGCCAAATGGGTTATCTTAAGGGGACCACATTTCGGGTGATAATTAAAATCACAATCATTTGTAGCATCCTTGATCATTTTAGAAAAATATTCAAAACAAAGCACGAACAAGAAAGGAGAAAGTGGATCACCTTATCGAAGACCTTTCCTGCCTTTGAAAAATCCATGCATACTCCCATTCAAAGCAATGGAATATATTGGAGTGTTAACACATTCCATAATCCATTGAACAAATCTCAAAGGAAATTTCAGCCCTTTAAGCACACTTTTGAGGACGTTCCAACTAATCGAGTCATAAGCTTTGCTTAAATCAATTTAAGGAGGCATCTTGGAGCAACCCTCTTTCTATTGTATTGTCTCAAGAGTTCTTGAGCAAGATGAATATTTTTTATCATGCTCCTATCTTCAATGAAAGTAGCTTGTGCTTGGTCCACAATGTCTCCC
>NW_019260329.1:0-1043 GCF_002742605.1 Olea europaea var. sylvestris
AGCGGTGCTATGTATACAGAAAATGTACACACAAAAACACTATAAAACAAATACAGCACTAGGGGTGGGTGATTTTTTGGCATTTTTTATCACAACATGAGATCTACACAATGTGAGATTTTTGGTGCATTTTTGTGAAACAGTTTTCTGTATAAATGGAATTACCATTTGTCCAGATGTTGCCGTGGACAAATAAGGGAGCCAAGTGGCACTCCTCTATAGGTGGGGGCCTATGAATAATCCAATTTTTAATCTATATTTAGGACGAAATTTTATAACTGTTTCGCGGAAGTTTCCAAAAATCTTGATTTTGGGTTTAGAAAGATTATCAAACGAACACCACCCAACCTCGACTCAACCCACACCGTTCCTTCACTTTGATTTGATTGCCTCAAATTTTCTCACCTAGAAAGGATGACAGCGGTGGTGACTACAATATAAAAGAAAGGATGAAGCACAATGGTTGAATTTCTCAAAACTCATACCAAAAACCGATTGCCCCCTTCGCTCCTTTCTCTATTTCTTCACACACGCACACAAGAAAAACGGCTGGGGAGGAGATACATGCATTGACTCAATCTAGGTCAATGCTAATTGGGCCAAGATTCACTTAAATGGGCCAACTCAATAGCAAGGTAAATGGGCTAACACACTTTAACTCCAATCAATAAAGTGGAAATTATAGAAAATCCTATATTCTAAAATCATATGGGAAATTTTACATTTCACAAATCAGATATTTTACATTTAAATATAAATATTAAATATACAATTTTCATCCCAAAACCCTAATCAAATTACTCACTCCCTTCTCTCTCTATATTCCCTTATCTCATTCCTCTCTCTTTAGCCAAACCATAACCGCCAACCAGAAGAAGGGTTAATCACTGGCCAGAAGAACAGATTCACCCTTGCTACGCAATGGTGGTGGTGGTGGTTTTTAGGGGTAAATTTGGAATCGCCCGCTAGAAGATGGGTGAATCGTTGGTAGAAGTGAGCGATGGTGTATGTGTTGGCCATGTTGTGGTGGTAGCTAGAGGTGG
>NW_019260330.1:0-227 GCF_002742605.1 Olea europaea var. sylvestris
CCTCTTCTGAACCGGAACAGGAAAGAGCTCATAACCACTGCTTGTGAACAGCTCTCCTCAACTGAAGGCGCACCTACTGTTACTAGAACTCTAGTCTCTCTCAGGTCCAGTTTCGATCTCGAACTAACTTACAACATAGGCCGGAAGAGAGATATTCAGAAAACCCGATTTCCTGTCTTAAGAACCTGACTCAAAAGAGAAAAGAAGACCGGACTAAAAGAGATATC
>NW_019260330.1:6268-6507 GCF_002742605.1 Olea europaea var. sylvestris
TTTCCCAGCCTAGCCTATCTTGGTGTCTGCTACCGAACCGAAAGAGAGAATCGGTCTAAGGGCAGCTCAAAACCAGCCCAACCTCTTCATGGTCACATCCCCTTTTCCGACGCTTTTCATGTTGTTGCATGTGCCTTACGGTATCCAGATCCAGTCCTCTCTGCTTCCTTTACTTCTAAAAAGGCTAAACTAAAGGAAAAGCAGATGGTGAAAGACCTGCAAGACTGGCGGGCAGAGGG
>NW_019260330.1:16403-16692 GCF_002742605.1 Olea europaea var. sylvestris
CTGCCTCTGCCCTGGTCAAGCTGCCCCTCTTTCTTCAACCTGAAAAGAGCTAACTAAGCCCGTCTTCCTGCCTATTCTCTTATCCTTCTAGGCGAGGAGGGACATTTCTAAATAGTAAAACGTTAGTTATAAAAACGAGTCGAACTCCTGTTATTCTCCCGGTCGTGATCCCTATTTTCTCGGAGATAGTCTGATCTCTCATCTTCGAAAGAATTGAATCCGGAATCTCCTAAGGCTTATATATAAAAAAGGGCTTATTCTAGGCAGGCTTCCAGGGGAAAATCTCTTG
>NW_019260330.1:26541-26850 GCF_002742605.1 Olea europaea var. sylvestris
GCCGCATCAAAGGCAATGAAATTGTGTTGCGGAAATCAGTATGCTTTTGTGGGAAATTGACTGGTATTCAATCAATTAGGTTAGGTAACTCTTACTTAAACAGCTTCGCTTACTTCCCCATCTCTCTCGATCTCATGAGTTCAAACCGGGGCTAGCGGTCCACGAGAATCTCTTCTCTTCCTTGCGTAGACTCAGTAAAGTACTTTTTACTGATTGGAGGCCTTACGAGGACTCTTTTATTTGTGCTTGGTTGACCAATGGTTCTTTCTTTTTCTAGGGTTTGTGGGAATATTTCCCTGCATCTAATAA
>NW_019260331.1:0-1043 GCF_002742605.1 Olea europaea var. sylvestris
ACTCTCCAAGCGTTTTAAAAATACAAGTGCTCATTCTTTCGAAAAATCGCCAAAATCCCTTGTACGTCACGATGAAGTTGTGAATTCAATTCAAAACAGTAGCTACATTTCCAAAAAGTACTTATAGGCCCAAAACGGACACCATGTGCAAAAGTTACGCTCGATTCTTCGTCCACCGACTCTCCAAGCGTTTTAAAAATGCAAGTGCTCATTCTTTCGAAAAATCGCCAAAATCCCTTGTACGTAACGATGAAGTTGTGAGTTCAATTCAAAACGGTCGCTACATTTCCAAAAAGTACTTGTGGGCCCAAAACGGACACCGTGTGCAAAAGTTACGCTCAATTCTTCGTCCGCTGACTCTCCAAGCGTTCTAAATATGCAAGTGCTCATTCTTTCGAAAAATCGCCAAAATCCCTTGTACGTAACGATGAAGTTGCGAGTTCAATTCAAAACGGTCGCTACATTTCCAAAAAGTACTTATAGGCCCAAAACGGACACCATGTGCAAAAGTTACGCTCGATTCTTCGTCCACCGACTCTCCAAGCGTTCTAAATATGCAAGTGCTCATTCTTTCGAAAAATCGCCAAAATCCCTTGTACGTAACGATGAAGTTGCGAGTTCAATTCAAAACGGTCGCTACATTTCCAAAAAGTACTTATAGGCCCAAAACGGACACCATGTGCAAAAGTTACGCTCGATTCTTCGTCCACCGACTCTCCAAGCGTTCTAAATATGCAAGTGCTCATTCTTTCGAAAAATGGCCGAGATCCCTCATACGTCACGACGAGGTGCTGAGTTCAATCCAAAACGGTCGCTACATTTCAAAAAAGTACTTATGGGCCCAAAACGGACACCGTGTGCATAAGTTACGCTCAATTATTCATACGCCGACAATCCAATCATTCCAAATTTGCAAGTGCTCATTCTTTCGAAAAATGGCCGAAATCCCTCCTACATCATGACGAAGTGGTGAGTTCAATCCAAAACGGTCGCTACATTTCCAAAAAGTTCTTGTGGACCCAAAACGGACACCGTGTGCAAAA
>NW_019260332.1:0-1043 GCF_002742605.1 Olea europaea var. sylvestris
AAAAAAAAAAAAACTAACTCAGCTATAAAAGCCTTATGCTTTACTATTAGTAATGGCAGATAGCTTACTCAATAATGCAGTTGAGATGTATGTATGTGTGAGTTAATCATTAAAACCGTAAAAAGAATGAATTCAAAAGCATGTTAACATGTTATTATCCTAATCATGTAAATTAAACAACATTTTTAAAACATTGCTTATATTATCTATTATGGTACCCTCTATATTTTCTAGACTTGGATGGTTACAATTATAATACTTTATTATCTTCACAGTTCAATTATGCCTATGTATGAACTCCATTTTTTCCCGAACTCATTTTTACTAAAACTCATTTTCGACCCCACATTCTCCCATAAAATAATTTTACACGTAAATAAAAAAAAATTTCATATTTTTTAATCATACATTCTCCAAAAAATCACTATTCCAAAACCTATTTTCCCCCCCAAAATGGGGGTTCAATCAGGGCCTATGTCTTGACTTTTGATATAGGGGCAATAACGAAGTGTTTCAAATGTAGGGGTTATCTGCCTCTGGAGTTCATAACCTAAGTACTATCTTTCAGCTAATAAAATATTTGTAAAGGGGGAAGACAAATATACATTGTAACTTTTTCTAGAATCAAATTTTTGTTAGAATGATTATAACTGAATCTTTTTATTATTGACCGACAACTAGATAAGAGAATTATTCCTAGCTATGTCCGTGTTTCTCCTTGTTTCTTTCTGTTGTTGAATTTCCTTTTTGTACTTTTTCCAGCTTACTGGGCATCTCAACAAGATGGTTGCTTTGCAAAGATTATTAGAAACTTATGGCATTTGTGAGGTATGTGTATGGTATTAGATCTTCAGTTATATATAAATAAAAATTGGTTATGATCTTTGCTTTCGTAGGACTTTGTACTTTCACTGCATTATACTGACCTGTTGCAAAACATTTAAGAGGTCTTTGGTCCTAAAAATTAACAATTGTGTTATTTTCATGTCACATTGATACGAAATTCCCCTGTTAACATTTTCCTTTTGTTAGAAAGTCATATC
>NW_019260333.1:0-1043 GCF_002742605.1 Olea europaea var. sylvestris
TGGATTCTTCGAACGCAGACAATCCAAGCCCTCCAAATATGCAAGTGCTCATTCTTTCGAAAAATAGCCGAAATTGCTCTTACATCGTGATGAAGTGCTGAGTTCAATCCAAAACGGTCCCTACATTTCCATTACGTATTTATGGGCCCAAAAAGGACACCGTGTGCAAAAGTTACGCTCAACTATTCGTACGCCGACTCTCCAAGCGTTCCAAATATGCAAGTGCTCATTCTTTCGAAAAATAGCCGAAATCCCTCATATGTCATGATGAAGTGGTGAGTTCAATCTAAAACGGTCGCTGCATTTCCAAAAAGTACTAATGGACCAAAAACGGACACCGTGTGCAAAAGTTACACTCAATTCTTCGTACGCCGACTCTCCAAGCGTTCCAAATATGCAAGTGCTCATTCTTTCTAAAAATGATCGAAATCCCTCGTACGTCATGATGAAGTCGTGAGTTCAATCCAAAACGGTCGCTACATTTCTGAAAAGTACTTATGGGCCCAAAACGGACGCCGTTTTCAAAAGTTACACTCGATTCTTCGAACGCGGACAATACAAGCGCTCCAAATATGCAAGTGCTCATTCTTTCGAAAAATGGCCGAAATCCCTCTTTACATCACGAGGAAGTGCTGAGTTCAATCCAAAATGGTCACTGCATTTCCAAAAAGTAATTATGGGCCAAAAACGGACACCGTGTGCAAAAGTTATGCTCAACTCTTCGTACACCGACTCTCCAAGTGTTCAAAATATGCAAGCGCTCATTCTTTCAAAAAATGGCCAAAATCTCTCGTATGCCACGATGAAGTCATGACTTCAATCCAAAACGGTCGCTACATTTCCGAAAAGTACATATGGGCCCAAAATGGACGTCGTTTGCAAAAGTTACGCACAATTCTTCGAACGCCGGCAATCCGAGCATTCCAAATTTGAAAGTTCTCATTCTTTCGAAAAATGCCTGAAATGCCTCGTACGTCATGACGAAGTGGTGAGTTCAATCCAGAACGGTCGCTACATTTCCAAAAAGTACTTATGGGCCCAAA
>NW_019260334.1:0-1043 GCF_002742605.1 Olea europaea var. sylvestris
CGGACACCGTGTGCAAAAGTTACAATCAATTATTCGTCCGTCGACTCTCCAATCGTTCTAAATATGCAAGTGCTTATTCTTTCAAAAAATGACCAAAATCCCTCGTATGTCACGACGAAGTGGTGAGTTCAATCCAAAATGGTCGCTACATTTCCAAAAAGTTCTTATGGGCCCAAAATGGACACCGTGTGCAAAAGTTACGCTCAATTCTTCGTCCGCCGACTCTCCAACCGTTCTAAATATGCAAGTGCTCATTCTTTTGAAAAATGGCCAAAATCCCTCGTACGTCACGACGAAGTGGTGAGTTCAATCCGAAACGGTCGCTACATTTCCGAAAAGTACTTATGGGCCAAAAAAGGACACCGTGTGCAAAAGTTACGCTCAATTCTTCGTCCGCCGACTCTCCAACCGTTCTAAATATGCAAGTGCTCATTCTTTTGAAAAATGGCCAAAATCCCTCGTACGTCACGACGAAGTGGTGAGTTCAATCCGAAACGGTCGCTACATTTCCGAAAAGTACTTATGGGCCAAAAAAGGACACCGTGTGCAAAAGTTACGCTCAATTCTTCGCCCGTCGACTCTCCAAGCGTTCTCAATATACAAGCGCTCATTCCTTCGAAAATGGCCAAAATCACTCGTACGTCACGACGAAGTGGTGAGTTCAATCCAAAATGGTCGCTACATTTCCAAAAAGTTCTTACGGGCCCAAAATGGACACCTTGTGCAAAAGTTACAATCAATTATTCGTCCGTCGACTCTCCAATCGTTCTAAATATGCAAGTACTTATTCTTTCGAAAAATGGCCAAAATCCCACGTACGTCACGATGAAGTGGTGAGTTCAATCCAAAACGGTCGCTACATTTCCAAAAAGTTCTTATGGGCCAAAAACGGACACCGTTTGCAAAAGTTACGCACAATTCTTCGTCCACCGACTCTCCAAGCGTTCTCAATATACAAGCGCTCATTCCTTCGAAAAATGCTTAACTCCCCCATACGTCACGACGAAGTGGTGAGTTCAATCCAAAACGGTCGCTACATTTCC
>NW_019260335.1:0-1043 GCF_002742605.1 Olea europaea var. sylvestris
TCACAAATTGTATGGATTAGGCATAGTAAGACACTATTCGTGATGTGATCAAAGTTATGTCGTTCACAATCGGTACATAAAGTTGGACGCTTGATGTTGATAAGATTGTATTGTTCTTATTAAGATTTGTCTAGTTCTTGAAATAGGAACAATAATGTGTTTCGATGCACATTGAACGGATTATCAAACAGGTCACCTAAATCTTTAGTGAGTAATGTACCTTTGATTGCTAGTTCAACATTTAAACAACACCTATTATCGAGAAACAAAATTAATTTAAATGAATACCTCCATGGAAATCTAAGCATATTGTTGGATTTTGGCAATGGAAATAGAGAAAGGTTTATCACGAATCTGCAGGAGCATCATCACCGACAAAGCCAGCCTGCAGGGGTAACATTAAACAAGTCCCTTGAAATTAATTACATAATAACTTGAATACAGAAGGCTAGAAAATTTTAAAATGTTTACGAACCTTCACCATTCCAGTTCCATTGTCACAAAAAAGGGGCTGAATATCCTCACCATAGGCCATTTTCTATGAACTGGAAACCACAACATAAAACCAATATAGAAACAAGAGATGATAAAAGAAAGTACATGTACTATTGTGGCATGCACAAACAAGTGCATTGCATAAGCTGAAACAATGTCAGATTGCACGACAAGTTTTCGCGCTCCATAATTTATTACACAGAGGGAGAAAAGGGAATAACATATTACATGTAACCTTTTATAATTTATTTTACACATAAAAAGATGAAAATTGATAACAACAGTGTAAGTGCGACTGAATTGTAAATTATAATTGCAATGCGAAGTACTAACATTTGATTTACAAGCACGTAAAATTTGAATTAAAATTTCAAAAAAAACATACTGATTATTATAATGGATGAAGTACACAAATCTAATGCAGTCTTCAAATCTAATTGATTAAAATTTCAAAAAAAAAAAATGATGTCATGTTGAAGTACACAAATCTAATGCACTGTCTTCAATACAATGCAAAACAGAACCAAAATCAATTTAAGAATATAATG
>NW_019260336.1:0-1043 GCF_002742605.1 Olea europaea var. sylvestris
CACAAATAAAAGGCTTAATTTTTCATGTGAAAACTACTATAGTGTGACTTGGTTTTCAAAACATTTCTCAAGACAAGCTTTACGTTTTTCTTACAATGCGTTGCATCGAGCACATCATGATATTGGATGATCCACCGGAATAATGCAACAAGACCACTCGCATTATTGAAATACTGAAATACCAATTTTATTCATCCAGGAAGTACTCAGATATTACAGCAGTACTTAGGTATTACATGCAACACACTTACGAAATATATCTATTATCTCCAACTGACATAGGTTGGACTGATACATATCAAGGTGGTGCCACAGGGTACATCGCCTCATCCAAGCGAGGCCTCGCATGTGCATGCAAAGGTTTAGCTAGAGTCAGTTCTTCTGACGTAGAGAGATCAATCTTCTCCTCATTGGGTGGTACGCTCCATGTGAACCCTTGAATCAACCTTCCCAATGCCATTATAGTCAAAAGTGTACCAAGAGTCTGGCCTGTACACGAACGCTTTCCAGTAGAAAAACTTATGAACCTCAAGTTGGGTTCTGACAAATCTACTTTACTAACATTTCCACCCAAATGGCGCTCTGGATTGTATTTCAAGGGTTCTTCCCAGGTCTCAGGGTTACGACCCAGTCCGGTGCGGCTCAACAAGACATGGCTGCCTTTCGGAATGAAATAGCCACCCACTTCGATGTCTTCTAATGAGAGGTGCGGCAAATTAAACGGAACATGAGGATGGAGCCTAAAAGCTTCTCTTGCACATGCCTTCAAATAATTTAACTGGTGAACATCTGATTCTTGAATCCATCTATCTTTCCCTACAACCCTGTCTATTTCCTCGATGGCCTTTTGGAGAATCTCAGGTTGATTAATCATTTCTGCCAGTGCCCATTCTGCTCCTGCCGCAGGACCATCTACTCCAAAAAAGAACTCCTGGATAACAAAATTATATTAAATTAAGAACGTATTGCCATGTTACAAATATATAAGCAACAGAAATGATCTTACACTGATTTGAGCTTTGATCTCATCTATGGACAGAAGT
>NW_019260337.1:0-1043 GCF_002742605.1 Olea europaea var. sylvestris
GTAATTTCGTCTTTTTTCGTGACTGTGTTGGAATTGGCTAAAATTTGACCGGTTGATCGGAATCAAAAACCGCTCCGGGGTCAGTTTCGTCATTTTTCTCGACTGTGTCGAAATTGGATGAAATTTGACAGTTTGATCGGAAATAAAGATCGCTCCGGGGGCAATTTCGTCATTTTTCTCGACTGTGTCAGAATTGGCTAAAATTTGACTGGTTGATCGGGAACAAAAATCGCCCCGGGTGTAATTTCGTCATTTTTCGCGACTGTGTCGGAATTGGCTAAAATTTGACTGGTTGATCGGAAAAAAATAAAACGCGCCGAGGGTAATTTCGTCATTTTTCTCGACTGTCCCGGAATTGGCTGAAATTTGGCAGTTTGATCGGAAATAAAAATCGCGCCGGGGGCAATTTCGTCTTTTCTCGTGACTGTGTTGGAATGGGCTCAAATTTGACAGGTTGATCGGGAACAAAAATCGCGCCGGGTGAAATTTCGTCTTTTTTCGTGACTGTGTTGGAATTGGCTAAAATTTGACCGGTTGATCGGAATCAAAAACCGCGCCGGGGTCAATTTCGTCATTTTTCTCGACTGTGTCGAAATTGGCTGAAATTTGACAGTTTGATCGGAAATAAAGATCGCTCCGGGGGCAATTTCGTCATTTTTCTCGACTGTGTCAGAATTGGCTAAAATTTGACTGGTTGATCGGAATCAAAAATCGCGCCGGGGGCAATTTCGTCATTTTTCTCGACTGTGTCGAAATTGGCTGAAATTTGACAGTTTGATCGGAAATAAAGATCGCTCCGGGGGCAATTTCGTCATTTTTCTCGACTGTGTCGGAATTGGCTAAAATTTGACTGGTTGATCGGGAACAAAAATCGCCCCGGGTGTAATGTCGTCATTTCTCGCGACTGTGTCGGAATTGGCTAAAATTTGACAGGTTGATCGGGATCAAAAATCGCGCCGTGGGCAATTTCGTCATTTTTCTTGACTGTGTCGAAATTGGCTGAAATTTGGCAGTTTGATCGGAAACCAAAATCGCGCCGGGGG
>NW_019260338.1:0-270 GCF_002742605.1 Olea europaea var. sylvestris
GGCAGGTTGATCAGAAATAAAAATCGCGCCGTGTTCAATTTCGTCATTTTTCGCGACTGTGTCGGAATGGGCTAAAATTTGACATGTTGTTCGGAAATAAAAATCGCGCCGGGGGAAATTTCGTCATTTGACGCTACTGTGTCGGAATGGGCTTAAATTTGGCAGGTTGATCGGAGATAAAAATCGCCCCGAGGGCAATTTCGTCATTTTTCGCGACTGTGCCGAAATGGGCTTAAATTTGGCAGGTTGATCGGAGATAAAAATCGCGCC
>NW_019260338.1:430-587 GCF_002742605.1 Olea europaea var. sylvestris
TAGGTTGATCGGAAATAAAAATCGCGCTGGGGGCAATTTCGTCATTTTTCACGACTGTGTCAAAATTGGCTAAAATTTGGCAGGTTGATGGGAAATAAAAATCGCGCCGAGGGCAATTTCGTCATTTTTCGCGACTGTGTCGAAATGGGCTAAAATT
>NW_019260338.1:904-1043 GCF_002742605.1 Olea europaea var. sylvestris
GGGCAATTTCGTCATTTTTCGCGACTGTGTCTGAATGGGCTTAAATTTGGCAGGTCGATCGGAAATAAAAATCGCGCCGGGGGCAATTTCGTCATTTTTCATGACTGTGTCGAAATTGGCTAAAATTTGGCAGGTTGAT
>NW_019260339.1:0-1043 GCF_002742605.1 Olea europaea var. sylvestris
TTTTCATTGGCTCGATTCCAATCGAATTAGACTAGCAATTCGCCAAAAATGAACAAACCCAAAGTTATCATGAAATAAAAAAAACCACTTTTCGTTGGCTCGACTCCAATCGAATTAGACTAGCAATTCACCAAAAATGAACAAACCCAAAGTTATCATGAAATCAAAAACCACTTTTCGTTGGCTCGATTCCAATCGAATTAGACTAGCAATTCGCCAAAAATGAATAAACCCGAAGTAATCATGAAATGAAAAACAACTTTTTCAATGGCTCGATTCCAATCGAATTAGACCAGAAATTTGCCAAAGACGAACAAACCCGATGTTATCATGTAATCAAAAACCACTATTCATTGGCCCAATTTCAATCGAATTAGACTAGAAATTCGCTAAAAATGAACAAACCCTATGTTATCATGAAATAAAAAAATCACTTTTCATTGGCTCAATTACAATCGAATTAGACAAACAATTTGCCGAAAACGTACAAACCCGAAGTTATTATGAAATCAAAAACCACATTTCACTGGCTTGAGTCCAATCGAATTAGACTAGTAATTCACCAAAGACGAATAAACCCAATGTTATCATGAAATCAAAAAACACTTTTCGTTGGCTCGATTCCAATCGAATTAGACTAGCATTTCGCCAAAAATGAAAAAACCCAAAGTTAATATGAAATCGAAAGCCACTTTTCATTGGTTCGATTTCAATCGAATTAGACTAGCAACTCGTCAAAAATGATCAAACCCGAAGTTATCGTGAAATCAAAAACCACTTTTCATTGGCTCGGTTCCAATCGAATTAGTCTAGCATTTCGCCAAAAATGAATAGACTCGAAGTTATAATGAAATCAAAAATCACTTTTCATTGGGTCAATTCCAACAGAATTAGACTAACAATTTGCCGAAAACGATCAAATCCAATGTTATCATGAAATCAACAACCACTTTTCAATGGCTCGATTCCAATCGAATTAAACTAGGAATTTAGAGAAAACGATCAAACCCGAAGGTATCATGAAATCGAAAACCACTTTTCAA
>NW_019260340.1:0-1043 GCF_002742605.1 Olea europaea var. sylvestris
TCTTGTTACAAGGAACAAAGTGTGCCATCTTCGAGAAGCGATCGACAACCACCATGATTGAATCTTTGTTCCTTTGTGTTTGTTGTAACCCCAATACAAAATTGATGCTAACTTCCTTCCATGGTGAATTTGGAATGGCCAGGATTAACTGTTGATGTTTCTAGCTTCAGACTGACTTTTGATTATACCGACTCAGTGGGATTGCTCTTGGATGGACCAGTATCTCCACGAATAAAATTAGTGTCACAATTCATGGAATGAAATGCTCCCTTACGATGCTCCTATAACTGCTTCTCAACCTTAGATGCAAGTTTACACACATCATTGAAAGTCTAGTAGGGCTGTAGCTGCACCACATCACAGATTTTAGTATGTAACCCACCGAGATAACGGGCTATGTTTGCTTTTCGGGATCCTCAATGTCACATTGCAACATCAGATATTGAAATCCAGCTGTATAGTCATTAACAGATAATTCTTTCTGCTTAAAATAATAAAATTTAAGGAAAGAATCCTGCCTGTAGTTATCTGGAACAAATTTCTTCTTGAGGGCCTTTTGCATCGTCTTCCAAGTCACAATACGGCTCTTCCTTTCAGGTGATTGCTGTTTCTTAAGATGCTCCCACTAGATCGACGTGCGTTTCTTCAACTTTATGGCTACAATCTTCACCTTGTGGTCTTCTGGCACATCCTTTTACTCAAAGATCCTCTCCACTGTATGCAACCAATCAATGAATTAATCTGGCTGCGTTCTGGCTTCAAATTCTGGAACTTCAACTTTGATGTCGAAATCTCGCTCAAACTTGCAAAGCCTTCTAGAACAATTGGACCCCGTGCTATGATCTCGAAGGAAAGGATTACCCTCTTCTTCATCATCATATGAATCTTCATCCACAAATTCCCAATTTAGTGCCTTCCGTCTCCCAGTTTGAAGATACGCAAATTGCTGTTGAAGCTGTCGCACTTCCTTGCGTAATGCTTCATTCTGAATATCATGATTTGGTCTTTCAACATCAGGCCCATGTCGACCATGACCTCGATTA
>NW_019260341.1:0-772 GCF_002742605.1 Olea europaea var. sylvestris
GATATAGATAATAGCTACGAGATTAAGTCCATGCTTGGTCCCAATTTTTTATTTTTTTAAAATAAATTTTTAGCCACACATTTTATGGGAGCTAAAATTTTTATTAATATTTTATCTACATTTCACTATTTTTTAAATCAAAATATACTAAAAAACTGAATTTTAAATAGGGTTAAGTATAGTAATACAACTAAAGAATATCACAAATTATGAAAAGAACAAAAATGACAAAGCCCCTGTGTAGTTTATTTTAAAATTAATTTTTTTGTAAATTTTGATCAAAATTAAAGAAATATATGATTAAAAAGTCGTGTATCCACAAAATGTATGATTAAAATTAAATGTCGATTTTGATTTAAATTTAAATTTCACTTTTTGCTATTCCAATCATGACTATAATAGTTTTTTTCTCTGTCTCTCATCGTGTCTCTTCATCAACCGCTATCTAAATATTCCATATTTAAACTTAAGGGACATTATGAGGTATCAAACATCATTTTGCCGATTAAGACTCATCACGAATTTGATTACTTGTAAACTAACCCATATACCCATGGTATGTTATCGTCTTTGAAAACAACAAAATTATAATTTTTTTAACAAAAAATAAGAAGGAAAATTGTCACGTCCATAATTAAGTTCGATTTCATGTCACTTTCTTAGGAGCGCTTTTCAAAATAGGGAATCTATTAAAGCATATGAAATAATTGATATGAGGTACGTTGAATACTTTCCATTTAAAGATTTTGGTTTTGGAAATTGATTCAAATTA
>NW_019260341.1:9854-12886 GCF_002742605.1 Olea europaea var. sylvestris
ATTTTTTTTTTTTTTTTTTTTAAATTTTGTTCCATTGCGCCCCGCCCTGCCCCCCGCCAACTCGTTCGGGGTGGGTTTTTTTGCCTCATGCGGGGGCGAATTTTTTTGTCATCACTAATCCCTAGCCTGGATGCTACTTCCACGCTAGCATCTACTTGCATTTTTGTGTTGAATGAATCGCTATGGAAATAAAATTAAAGAAAAGTAACAAATGCAATGACGATGTGCTAAAGAAGAGTGACCTCTATGAGCTACCTTTGGATCTTGAAAAGATTTTCGAATCATAGAGGCTATCAAAGAAAGACATAATCGAGTATAGTTACACATTAGGGGTGCAACTGTAAGTTGAAAATAACAAGTCAAATCAAGTTCAATAAATCACACGGTCATTGAATGTAGAGCGAATTTTCAATTTGATCACTAAATTTTATTTATATTTCAACCAAGTCACTAGGGATAATTGCCACTTAGGACTTTTACTTTAGCCTTCTTTTGGCAAAATTTATTAAATTATTATAAATTATCAAACTTCATTTTTAACTAGACATTCTAATGAATTTGCAAGTTTTATTAATTTTGACTACACATTTATATCTATTATAAATTAAACAATTTATAAATGCTTTGAAAATATGTTAGTTTTACTAGTGGGAATGAATGGATTAATTGAGAACGAATCAAAAAAGTTAAAACATAAAAAGAAAGCAGAGTCTGGCGTCCATGTTTAACAAAATTTTTTGTTAGATTATATGTGAATAATACATAATTAAAAGTAGATAAAATTATGAATCTTAAAAAATGTGCTTAAAAATATAGTTTTACCAACTCACAAGCGCTCAATCTTTGCACATAATTAGCTATAAGCCCAATTACCAAAGCTAAGATATTTATGTTTTCCTCTAAGATATTTTCTTATGGAGTCTCATGAAAATCATACAACGTTATCCAATCACTGCGAAGCAGACTACAGGAATCACAAGAGAATTGTGAAGGAAAAGGAAAACCAAAATCATTTCCCCGTAAAATTTTATCGAACTTTCAAATTGTGCTGTTCATTGAGTAATTGCAATCATTATTCTTTCGCCTTTTTTTCTTTTCATTCATTTTCCCTCTCGAATGGCCCTTTCAAATCGCCTTGTATCCTCTTTCGGAGCCATCTCTTCACCTTCTCTCTGTTTCTTAAAACCCAAAAATTGTCAAAAGAATAGTTCAGTAGTTATGGGATTTCGAAGCTCATATCGGCCTCTTATAGTCAATTGTACTTCTGATGAAATGGAACCCACCTCAGAACCCATGAATTTGAGGTAGTAATGTATACGCCATGCATTGCTCTCTTTCGAGGTTAATTTTGCGTACGCATTGTATTCTGAATTGTGTAGGATTAATTGGTTGTTCCAATTCTTGAATGACTTGTGGGTTTTAGCTTTCTCTTAATAATGCCTATCTGTAGGATTTATTTTGTAGTTCAGTGTTTTATGATGTTAGACTCAGAAGAGCCGTATTTTATAATTCTGTTCGCGTTCTTGTTGATGAGTTGGAGGAATGTATGCATAAAAAAATGAAGAGAAAATTCGTTACGGTAATGCATATAGAATAAATCAGAATCTATGCAGTGGAACAGGAAAGTCTTATGGTGTCTCTCGTGATAATATTAAGATGAAGAATTTTTGGTCATCTGATGTTAGAAATAATTGATCTGGTTGTGGATGGTGCTAAATTGATGGTTGGCCTGTTTTTTACAATCATGTAGCTTCTCTGAAGTTTGCTCATTTCTCTCTCTATAGTCTTGTTGCTATGGAGTTTTTCTTTCTAATGTGAAATTTTCATATGAAAATTACTCTCAAGGTCCAGTTTCTCAGAGTTGATTCTGTTGATGTTTAAGCATAACTTTATTTATAGAACTGTGGTATAGTAGTCTTCAGAATTCAGTGGATGAATTCTCTCATTCAATAGACTCCACATACTACTTGTTGGTCTAGTGAAAATGAAGAAGCAAATGAGACTGGTGGGGTTTGTCCTCAGAACCATTTCTTTGGATATGTTTAATCTATTTGTCCAAGTCAATTTATTGAATGAATTTAAGTTGTTATTCATGTTGTGAGTTTTGTCAAGGACTACTCACATGCTGATGTTGCTTGCCAATATCTGTGATGGAAAAAGAAAGAATTTCATGATATCAAGCAATTTATATTGATTTATGCACCTTTATGCTGCATGATTGTAGATAATTTATACAGATTCATCATGAAATTATATGGTATTTTGCACCTAAGTGTTTGGTCAATGTAGATTGAACATAAATTTTATGTCTTTCTTGCCTTCACCGAGGTTTCTTTGATTTAGCTAAATAGTTTGTGTTCCCCCTTGTGTTCTATGGTTTCAAAATGAATCATACACACGTGAGTTTTCTACAATCGATTCTCATACCAGTAAGTACTAGATAGATTTAAGAGTCTTTTCCCATTATCAGCACTCGATAGTTATGAACCAAAAGAATTAAGTAGTAATATATGGTTCTTATTTGCATATATTGCGATTTTAAGACTGTAGGGCACATAAAGGGTTTATTATTTTTAAGACTAGTACCATGTGGTATTTTTCTCATATAATGTGCTTATCTCATTGATTGACACCATATATTACAACAGTGTCTCATTATCATTGGTATGCTTGTTAAGGAGGAATGGATAGTACATAGTAGAAAATAATTTAAATCTTGTTCATTATACCATACTGCAACATGTTTGTAGACTTCTACATGCATACTTTTCTTTCTCTGTAACATATATGTTCCTCTTTTCTTCCCTTTTTTAGGCCACCTCAGTTTTCTTCTATGTCTATGCCTCCTTTTGGCATCTCAATGAATGATAATGGCACATCCAAACCATCATACAAATGGCGCAGGGTATTGCTTAAAGTAAGCGGAGAGGCACTTGCAGGAGATCAAAAACAAAATATTGATCCGAAGGTTGGAATTGGTGCTAATAATGCTTTGAATGCAGGAGAATTTATATATATATATATATATAAAT
>NW_019260341.1:12962-24025 GCF_002742605.1 Olea europaea var. sylvestris
TTCTTTGAATTGTAATCAAATTTTTATCAAATAGATCACAATGGCTATTGCAAGGGAGGTTGCATCTGTGACTCGTCTTGGAATTGAGGTAGGTTTGCCTATACATTTGTTTGAAAAGTCTACCCTTCATAATCGTAAAATTGCTTGATTAGAGCATCTCCAATCATTGTGTAAAATAGATCTAAATTGTGATTTATATATCCAAAGGGAGCGGAAACTTCTTCAAAGGAGAAATGCAAAGGAAATGGAAATTGCATTTTCCGGCAGAAAATGAATTTACATTTGCTTTTACATCCACAAGAGGCAAAAAATAGATTTAGATTTTTCATTGGATCAAAATTTAAATTTAGATTCAACACGATGTAAATGAGGATACAAAAGTGATTTTGAACATACCAATTTGCACCCGATTTTACACCATAATTGAAGATGCTCTTGTTGGAGGTGAAAGCTCCAATAACATAGTTGATTCCAAATCGGATTATAAAGAACGAGATTTAATGACAATATTGAAGTATACTATATCACACCACGAAAACACAAGATTGAATTTGTAAAGAAAGAACATAAAGGATAAATGCAGATGACCGATGTTTATTAATTCAATAGTATGAAGAATACAAGATAGACTAGCAATACTGTTTCTATGTTACTTTCTCTATAAACTGATCAGAGGAGCCTCGTATTTATAGGTCAACCCTAAAAGAGTCCTAAAAGGCAAGAAAATATATTACAATTAGGAGATCCAATTTTAAGAGGATTTTGTTTTCTTATTCAACTTAGTTTTTTTAAGCTCTAGGTTAATATTCTCCTAGTCCAAGTCGAATATGTCTCTTCAAAAGAGTTCTATTTGAGTCATACTCCTAATAATCTCCACCTTGACTCAAATTTCGGTGCTACGAACGAAACTCCTAGATTTCAAATTCGTTTGCAACGAAATGAATTGGCTGAATCTAATCAACACAGTAACCATTCCATATAAACCAAACACTCGTCCTTTGCCCCGCGTCCACAACTGACATTCGAATCCAATCCCCGGGGTTTCCAATTCCACTAAGGAATTAATGTTGATCACATAGGGTAGAAGCACACCCTGTAGTAAGAACCAAATCAGATACTTGATCAGAAGGCCTCTTGTTGGAACTGTCGTCTTCAATGTCCTTAGAAGTATCCCAGACATTGCTGACACTACTGTACCTACGCTCGATGAGTCCTACTCTAGCAGCTGAATACAGTGTACTCGTTGAAATTGGTGGCAAAGTGGAATCACCAACACTCTCCCTAGCAGTTTTCTGAATCGACTCAGAGCTCAATACAAGAGGTACTGTACCAAACTGAACTTCCACTACGGTACTAAACTTGTCCAAATGTCTCCTCTTAATTGGTTCTACACTACCCTGCAAAATGTACAACTGGAATATTTTTCATCCCTCCAGTTTAACTCGGACTCCCTTTCGAAACTTTAAGACTTCACCTCCTCCAGAGAATTTATACCCTTTTGCATCCAGGGTACTTAGCGAAATGAGATTCTTTTTCAGGTTAGGAACATGTCGAACTTGATCAATTGTTCTAAATGTTCCATCCCGCAGCCTCAATTTGACTCGACCGATCCCAACAATACGACAAGATTGGTTGTTTTTCATTACAACTCCACCTTGCCGAACAGCCTTATATGTCTGAAATAAATTTCGATTGGAACACATATGGTACAAACATACTGAATCAAGAATTCACTCCTCATCAGGCCTAGACTCCACATTAGATACTACGGTCAACATTACCTCTTCGCTACCTGAACAATTCTCAACTATATTGGTTTCATTTGAATTCAAAGGTTGCACCCCACAATTTATAGATAAATCACCTTTAGCCTGCAACATATCGCAATCATTCCGAATATGTCCCTTCCTTTTGCAGTAGTAACAGGTCACATTGCTAAATATAACTTTCGATCTGCCTTTTTGTGGACCACCTTGAGATACAAGAGCTTTCCCATCCCTTAATGTAGCTTCAACCAAATACTTTATTTTCTCCTTTGAGTGCAAAGCATTATAGACATCTTCTATAGTTAAAGTATTTCGACTATACAAGATAGTATCCCGAAACGACACATAAGACTCGGGCAGCGAACACAACAGGATCAAGGCAATATCCTCTTCATCGTACTTAACCTCCAACGTCTCCAGATCTGCAACTATTTCCTTGAACACGGCGATGTGATATTCCAACAATCCTCCTTCCGCCATGTGATGGGAATACAACTTTTGCTTAAGAGTCAGTTTACTAGCAAGACTTTTAGTTATACATAACTGCTCTAGTCTCAATCACAAAGCAGCAGCCGTCTTCTCCTTCAAGACATCCTGCAAAATATTGTTGGATAAATGAAGATGAATCAACGACACAACCTTTCGATCCTTTCGTTGTTTCTCCTTCATTGTCCAATCAGCTGGCATCTTCTCAAAACCCAGCAACGCATCGTCCAAATCCAACTGCGTCAAAATAACCATCATCTTTACTTGCCACAAAGAAAATCTTGTATTGTGATCCAGCAGCTGAATTTCATACTTCAACGAATTCGTTCTTGAAAAATCTCAACCAAATCACGATGAACTTGCAATCCGTGCTCTAATACCACTTGTTGATCCCAAAGGCGACGCAAGATTGAGATTTAATGACAATAGTGAAATATTCAAGATCGCACCACGAAAATAAGGTTAAAGTAAAGTAGAAAAAGAGAAACCAAGCAGAGGAACGATGAAATTTATTAAACCGACAATATGGAGAGAATAATACAGGATAGCAATAATGCTTCATTTAAAACTGATAAAGGAGTCTCTAATTTATAGGCCACGTCCATAAATCTAATGGAGTCCTAGAAGGTAAGAAAATATACTAGAATTAGGTTAAACCGCGTAAAAGAAAAAAATCTTAGATGTAATTTGATTTTTTTTCAAAAATTCAAGTCAAAAGTGATCTTCGAAGATCTCACCCCAATTTTGAAGCATTAAACCTAACAGTTCTTAGGTAGCCACAAAGGAGAAAGATGTCAGATTTTATTGTTTTAGATTGGCTATTTAATTTCTTTCTTTCCATCGTGAAATTGGATGGTCGAATGTCATCATTCAAAGATAAATACCCCGTGCTAGTGATATTTACGTGCGGTTCTAGATATTCTAAAATGAATTTTTAGCTCCACAGGAAATTAAGTGACAATGTAGATGATTAAGGTAAATTTTCGACATCAATATTAAGTGTGGGTCGGTGTGGGCATGGCTTGGATCGGTCGGTTCCAAAGAGAACCAAACCAAGAATCCTCCAGTATCTTGTAAAAGGAACTGTTGAGTCCAAATTTAATTATGGAACCCAACCATTCGATTCGATTTGTTTCCGTACAATAAATATTTTTTTGGATATTTAAAATATCGCAACATAATTTTAAAAATGATAGGTTCTATTACAAAATAACAAATATATAAAAACACCAGAAGTTTAATAATATCCATTCACTAATGTATTCAAACGACCGAAAAGTAAATAATAACACAAAAATAGGTGATTTTTCTTTTCATCTCGTTGATTCCATCTTTCATGCATTCAAATTTACGTGAAAAAATGAAACATAAATTAAAAGTAACAGAAATAAAATAAACTCTATGGTATTACTAGTGATCTTTGATGAATCACATGTAATCATAATGATTTTGAAGATTTTATTCACATGAAATTATTTTTTGAGTATTTCTAGTTCTTTTTTTTTTGAGAATCTGTCTATATTTTGAATTATTGCTGCGACTGTATTTAGAATGTTGAGATAATTTCAATTGGAGAACATGGCCTTACATGCTAATTAGCTCACATATTTAAAATCATGGAGTTTCATGATTGGTAGATCAAGTTGTACACATTTTAGTAAATCTGTGGTGGTAAAAAAAAATGTAGGTTGATTCCTCGATTTGGTTTGGTCTAGAACAAAATGAAATTAAATGTTAGTTCTTGATTCTAATACCCATTACCCAATTTAATCTAAGAAGAATTGAACCGAGCGCACAATTTTAGTGAATCTGTGGCAGTAAAAATGGAGGGTCTATTCTTCATTTAGGTTTTTTGGTTTAGACCCGAGAATGAAACCAAACGTGTCAATTCTCAATTCTAATACCTATTGCCTAATTTAATCTAAAATGAACCAAATTGGTTCGGTTCGGTTCGGGTCCGATTCGGGACTTTTGTTTGTCCTTATTGTGAGAACGTCTTATTTATCTCGTCCGCAAACATGATCGGATTTTGAAATTTGTACTATTTGATAAATGATGATATGATATGATGAAAACATATCTGTGATCTTGAAGTCAGAAATGAGAAGCTTTCTATTTGCAAACTTTTTCTTTGAACAGTGATTCACCAATCTTTCAGGTTGCCATAGTTGTTGGTGGAGGAAATATTTTTCGTGGATCTTCCTGGGCAGGATGTAGTGGCCTTGACCGTTCATCTGCTGATTATATTGGGTACTTTCTTTAATAAATTTGATGTGTTTAGTTAATCGTGCGAATTATTTTGTAGTTGTCATCTTGATTATGCTTTTGGAAAATACTTTTCATGCAATACATGTCCATGTTTATATATGCTGAATCAACACCATACTTTTAATTTTAACTTTTTAAGAAAACATATTTTCAAGTTGCCTTAAATTATTATTATTATTATTATTATTATTATTATTATTATTATTATTATTATGTGAATTTAGGTTTGTTTAAGATAAGAATTTTGTGAAGTCGATTCTTGATATTTTGACTCAAGCCTTTGGCCTAAATTACATTGCTAGATTGTTCCAATGACTGAAGTTTCTACCAAATCATTGTTTAGGATGTTAGCAACTGTAATGAATGCCATATTTT
The DNA here is from genome assembly GCF_002742605.1 of Olea europaea var. sylvestris. Taxonomy (NCBI): domain Eukaryota; kingdom Viridiplantae; phylum Streptophyta; class Magnoliopsida; order Lamiales; family Oleaceae; genus Olea; species Olea europaea. The sequence continues at coordinate 17,858 of NW_019260341.1, forward strand.
TACAAGCAACAATGGAGAGCATAGGCATTCCAACAAGAGTTCAGACAGCATTTCGTATGTCGGAAGTTGCTGAACCATACATACGTAGAAGGGCTGTTCGGCATCTAGAAAAAGGAAGGGTTGTGATTTTTGCAGCAGGAACTGGAAATGCCTTCTTCACAACAGATACTGCTGCAGCCCTTCGGAGTGCAGAAAGTGAGTTCGAAGTCATGTATCTTTATGATAATTGATAACATTATTTTCATATCATGGTAAACTTCCATATACATGAACATTAGAGGGGTTCATACTCAAATCCTTCAGAATACATGCACCAGAAATGGTCTAGAGACCTCAGAAAGCTTTCTCCTAGGGAAATAAGCTCAAGTGGAAAAGTTAAAGATATTTGAGGTGAAGGTTTTGAAGCAACTTGACAAGCTGACTCAGTAACAACCACCCCCAAAAACTATGCCTGTTATTCAAATACGAGCTTGGCTGCATAAACCGTATTTTGACAATTTCTTTGAACCATTTACTGAGAGTTCCGATAGAATCAAATCCTGCATGACATGCATCTTAGGGTCTTAGGGTGGCTTATATGCTTACATAGAGAGAGAGAGAGAGAGAGAGAGAGAGAGAGAGAGAGAGAGAGTATGGAAGCTCATAAGCAAAAAAAAAAAAGGTTCAACATTAGGCCATGTTTATTTTAGTTTGCTTCCCCTCTTGTAATATACTGGGTTCGTGTATCTCTCTGATCACCCGTTATATCTAACAAGAGGTCCGATGAAATCAAATCTTGTATAACATAATTAGGCCATGTCTATTTTAGTTTGCTTCCCGTCTTCTTACCTGTTAGACATTAATTGCAATTTTGTCATGAATGGAAGATTCTTTAGGTCTACACAAACATGCCTTAAACTATGTGAGTTATTTTTCCCTTAAATTTATCATCGATTAGTTTCATTTCCACTTAACAGACTTCATCCAGTCTAGTATTGTCATAAATGCCCACAATCTTCATTCGTGTGACATTCATGTCATAGTTTTTCTTTTTAACAACTCACACTCATCATGATAAGCATCTCTGGTCTAATAACCGTTACAACTTACCTTATTACTTTACAAGGATCTTGAAATCACTCTATAGCATTTCCTAGTTTTTTGATTATTATGTGGCTTGTATTTATGTTTTTGTTTACATCGTTATTCTTGAGTCGCAATCAATTTTCCATTGAGTATTAGATTTTCTTACTAAAACTGAACTTTGAAATGTTGTAAAAAGTTAATGCTGAGGTGGTCCTAAAGGCTACAAATGTTGATGTAGTTTATGATGACGACCCAAGGCGTAATCCTAATGCTCGTCTCCTCGAGACTCTAACTTATCACGATGTAACTTCGAAGGAACTTTCAGTTATGGACATGACTGCCATAACTTTGTGCCAAGAGAACAACATTCCTGGTAAGAAGAAAATAAGTTCCTTTTACCCCTGTTCCTAGAGTTGGTAGGAAAATAAATTGAAAAGGTATTATTTGTATATTTTGATAAAGTATCCCCTATTGGTATCACTCATAATCAATGTTTTGAAAACTGTCCCGAATAACAGTCTGGTTATAGCTATAACCAGATGAAACCCGATGAGCCTAACTATTTGAACAGGCCATGGGTTGACAGGGCTTCCTGGTTGCATTTTTTCTTATTTTAGAAACAAGGAAAAAATTCTTCTCATGAGCGGTTCAGCCTTAACATATTTTATTATAAATATATGTTTGATCATTACTATATGTTTGTTTTTACATTGATGAAAAATAAACTCATATATTTTTTTTTGATCCTTGACACTCGATCATTTTAGGGTCAATGTTGAGGCTGAATCCTAATAACATTGCTCATAACTGCTTCCCTTTCCTGAAAGCTGATGAGCTGTTTGTTCTAACATTACGTGATACAGTTGTCGTCTTTAATCTCAACAAACCGGGGAACATCTCGAAAGCAATTAGGGGAGAGAGGGTTGGTACATTTATTGGAGGGACACGGAATTCGGTAACAGCAAGGGCTTGAAGAAAACACATATCATACTTCGACCATCATCGAAGCTCATCGATTTCGATCCGAGACCATCCTGAAGTTTTTATGCGACAGAGGAAGGTGGTTCAAGAACTTGTTCTTGATTTATTTTGGACTTCAGGAATAGGTACTTAACAAGCCTCAATTTTCAGATATCTATTTTCATAGACTGTAATATAAACCTTGATGCTTTTATTTTGCTCAATTGACAGGACATTGGGAAATTTTATGTACTTTCTTCCATTGGTTATTCATTTACATTGAATATCATGTAAAAATTTATAGAAACAATTTATTTTCATGCAAATTTCTTGCTTACTCATTATATCCAATTCAACGTATTCATGCAATTTCATTTAAATGAAGCTTCTCCGAGGAGGAAAAAAAAACACCCAACTTAATAACACGGTAGGAAGTGTCCTCTCTTGTTAAGTTTACTTTCTTGTTTCTTGCTTTAGTTTCTATAATCCTCGTGTAGGATTGCTCGACTTGCTCTTTTTCAGCTTTTGTGTGTGAATGCACTCTCTATAGAAAGTATGTGGAAGTTTGAAGAGGATACTAAAAGTCGAACAAAAGCCACGATATCACGTGAGAAATAGGGGAGTGGTATGAACATATTTTCTCATGTAAAACCACAAGCAAGCAACCCTATATTATATTTCCTCGTCTCGATTTATTCTATATACAAATGTTGTATCGCTAAATTAATACTCTCGTTTCAACCATAGTATCTTTCATTATATTAAGATGTGATTTAATGAGACATATCTTGTCATCAACAAGATGATAACAAGATGATACTGAACTAAAATCAATTTTTCTACTTCAAATATTTTTATTACATCCTTGTAACTAGTCTCAAATTTGGAGAAAATTATGTTGTGCCAAGGACTATGAGTTCAGAATCAAACATTGTACATTGTTCATTACATTATTTTTGAAATTTCATACACTTGACTATAGAAATGCTAGGCAAAAATTTCAGGCCTCTCACAAACAGTGAAATTTTCCCCATTGTAGCATTTCTCAAAATTCAATAGCACCGTAATTATCAATTTCTCATTTTGCCCGTGAACCTCCCTTCCATTCCCATGTGATACTTGTCCTCTTCTTCAACCCCACCACAGACCCCGATCCCATTAATCAAATTGCTGCTTCAATTATAAACCTCATTTCGGTATCATTACCTGTACCAGTCTCCATTCAAAGCAAAAAACCACACTCCAACCCACCCCACTATCACGGGAAAAAGAAAAAATACCCAACTTTTCACTCGGTGGCTACTACCTCAACTTCCAATAACCTGAATAATTATCCCATCTGCTAATCCTGTTCCTCCCCGTGACTTCACTTCCCCTTTTGTCCCATATCAAACAATTCCCTCCCCAATCAATACGCTCCAAGATTTGTCATGATGCAGCACAGAAAATCTGTAAAAAACCATCCACAATCAGTGTTAATCCCCACCATTTATAATTTCAAACACTCTGGGAATTTGAGATTTATATTCATTTCAATGGCTTCTCTTCTTTCGTTGATCCTTTCTTTGCTCCTCTTCTTCTACCTCTCTTCCTCCGTCTCTGGCCGCCAGGAGACCCATAAACCCGCCGTGAAACTATCCCCTCCGAACACTTCTGATAACATTATTCGTGAAGCCTGTAAGGCATCGCGTNAGGAGACCCATAAACCCGCCGTGAAACTATCCCCTCCGAACACTTCTGATAACATTATTCGTGAAGCCTGTAAGGCATCGCGTTACCCGCCCACATGCGAAGCCTCGTTGGTTCAATCCAATCACGTCCCTCCAGACGCCACTATTCTGCAAGTGATTCAATCTGCCATGTGGGTTTCGGCCCAGAATCTCGAGAAGGCGAAATCAATGGTAAGGGAAATCCTGGACGCGTCCATAGGTAATCAAAACCGGTTGAACGCAGCGAAAACTTGCCTGGAGGTGCTTCATTATTCGGAGTACCGTATGGCTTTGACAAATGACGCTCTGCCGCGTGGCAAGATCAAGGATGCGCGTGCTTGGATGAGCGCGGTGTTGGTGTTCCAGTATGACTGCTGGTCGGCTTTGAAATACGTGAACGGCACGTCCCAAATCGGTAAAACGATGGCGTTTTTGAATTCTCTGATTAGATTGAGCAGCAATGCATTGGGAATGATGGTTAATTACGACAATTTTGGAGAGAAAACCAGGTCTTGGGGCCCACCCAAGACAGAACGGGACGGGTTCTGGGAGGGAAGGTCGGGTTCTTCCGGGTCCGAGTTCGTGGGCGGGGTGCCTAAAGGGCTGAAACCGGACGTTACGGTGTGCAATGGCGGCAGGTGCCATTATAAAGCGATACAGGATGCAGTGAATGCGGTGCCGAAGAATGCTGGGGTGGGGAACCGGTTTGTTATATGGATTAAGGCCGGGGTTTATGAGGAAATGGTTCGGGTCCCTTTGGAGAAGAAGAATGTGGTATTTTTGGGAGATGGCATGGGCAAAACGGTCATTACTGGTTCGATGAATGCCGGTCAGCCTGGGATGTCCACCTATAATTCCGCCACTGTTGGTAAGAAACAGACTAATTTGTTATTTTTGATGTTATTTGATTTTCATTAATAATATGGTAGGATCATTTTTTATGTCCCAATGTCCCTGTCGTTGTTGCAATAAGAGATGAAAAAGAGAAGGCAAGAATCTATACGCTCTAATCCCTTTTTATGCCAAATGTCACCCATTTAGTTCGTACGTTGGAGGGGGTGCAAGAAAAGGGAAAGAGAGACAGCCGGAGTTTTTCTCGCCTTTTGCATAACCGTTCTTGTACTCAAATGATGGGTTATGAATTGCGTATGTAAAATGCGTATACAAAAATTGCGGTATGACTGGGCTAAGAGGGCTCTAAAGTCTCGGCCACATGAATTGTTCAATATGCTTGTTGAAGCATTGTGATTTAACTTGTATAAATGCGTTTGACTATGTCTAGAATTCGATTAATGATGGCGGAATAGTGGAACAGAATGGTCTGTGATCAAGTTGTTTAATTAGACGGTGATAAAAGCTATGTTTTTGATACTAGCATATGAAAGAAATGGTACAGTTAGAGAGTAATGCTGGGGTTCGAATCCTAATTTCTTATTTTAGAATGAATTATAATCGTTTTAGTAGAAATCTCTATATCGTGTAAATGATGATGTTCTATACATCTTGTAAAAGTTGTAATGCTGAAAGAGTAGTTTGGCATTGTAGACAGATCTATTACAACAGAATTTTCCCTGCGTCTCGATTGCCAGTAAATGGAGGCATGAAGTGAGTTCGCGTGATGCTTTTCCGGGCTAGTAAATGGGGGTTTGGGGGAAAACAGGGAGGGAGAATTGATGGGAAGGTATTGCTGTGCCTGCATTGCTTTTCACGTTGGCCTAAGGAATTATATGACATGATCTGATCTGCAATTTGTATAGATATAGGCAATGATATAATCCCAAATGAGTGCCAAAATTCATTATTTGTTCTAATACTTTGAGTCCTTCTACAGGAGTCGCTGGTGATGGATTTATGGCGAGTGGTCTCACTATCCAGAACACGGCTGGACCTGGTGCTCATCAAGCAGTAGCCTTCCGGCTAGATAGTGATCTTTCCGTTATAGAAAACTGCGAATTTCTTGGCAATCAAGACACACTATATGCCCACAGCCTACGCCAGTACTACAAGTCGTGTCGCATCCAAGGAAACGTAGACTTCATATTCGGAAACTCAGCTGCATTTTTCCAGGACTGCTTCATCCTAGTTGCCCCTCGGCAAATCAAGCCAGAAAAGGGCGAGAACAATGCTGTGACAGCTCATGGTAGAATTGACCCTGCCCAATTTACAGGTTTCGTGTTTCAAAATTGTATAATCAACGGAACTGAAGCATACATGGCTCTGTATTATAGGAAGCCTAGTGTGCATAAGAATTTCCTCGGTAGGCCATGGAAGGAATACTCGAGAACGGTTTTTATGCACTGTACTTTGGAGGATCTCATTAAACCAGAAGGATGGATGCCTTGGAGAGGTGATTTTGCTTTGAAAACTCTTTATTATGGGGAATTTAAGAACTACGGGCCAGGAGCTAATGCATCACAACGAGTCGCGTGGAGTA
>NW_019260341.1:25865-26837 GCF_002742605.1 Olea europaea var. sylvestris
TGTGTGTGTGTGTGTGTAAGTTGGAATTTTTCAATAAGATCACGGCATCAATTTCAACATAGAGCAAATAATTTGTTTATCTTACGGACCTCAGCCATCACAAGTTCATAGCAAACCCTCCATCTATTATCTTCATGGAAATGGAAGAATTGCATGTTCCCTCAGGGAATTTGAAACTCGAATGTGAGGAAGAAAAAGAACTGACTAAGAACTTAAAGCCATGAAGGAGATGATGTTGATAAAAGAAATAAAAAATAAAAGAAGAACAAAGAATAATAGCAACAAGAACAATTCACCAAATGGAAGATTTGAACATGATTATGAATCGTTATTCTCAAACGATATTTGTTGCCACCGGAATAAGCGTTAGAAGGCTTTTAATTGCAAATATTTGTAGGAGTATCAAAAGTTTAATCCAAAATTTGAATCAAGCAACAAACTTGGAAAAGGAACTTAAGAACAAAATTATGGAAACTAGGTTTGATATTTGATTTGGATAAATGGTATAGATTCGATCGAACATGAAAACCAACCTTATATATAGTACTCCAACAACCATGCATGAAACGGTACAAAAACTAAGCCAAAAAAGGTGTGAAGCTTGATGAAAAGACACCAAAATTTAAAATTTCAACGGACAAAAAATTGCACTGCACGAGTGCCCAGCACAAAACCAAGCAAGTGCCCAATTCAACATTTTTCTTCTGTTTTGAATAACCAAGGCCGAGCAGCCACATCCATTTTTTCTTCTCATGTTGCTTTCGCTTGATTTTCTCATAGTTGATCAATATTTTATCCCTCCAAATCACTTCTCATTATATACATTGAACAATATTCCGACAATCCCACACTTGTTCAAATATTTAATGAGTTCAAACTCAAGTTTAGCAACATTTATGCATTGGGTAAGGACATCTTTCGATTTAAATTCAACCTTAGTGTAAATCTCACAAAGTGACATCGAAATCCGAG
>NW_019260342.1:0-1043 GCF_002742605.1 Olea europaea var. sylvestris
CGACTGTGTCGGAATGGGCTCAAATTTGACAGGATGATCGGGAACAAAAACCGCTTCGGGTGTAATCTCGTCATTTTTCGCGACTGTGTCGTAATGGGCTAAAATTTGACAGGTTGCTCGGAAACAAAAACAGCGTCGGGGGCAATTTCGTCATTTTTCTAGACTGTGTCGGAATTGGCTGAAATTTGGCAGTTTGATCGGAAATAAAAATTGCGTCGGCGGCAATTTCGTCATTTTTCTCGACTGTTTCGGAATGGGCTCAAATTTGATAGGTTTATCGGGAGCAAAAATCCCGCCGGGTGTAATTTCGTCATTTTTCGCGACTGTGTCGGAATTGACTTAAATTTGACTTGTTGATCGGAAAAAAAAAACCGCGCCGGGGGATATTTTGTCATTTTTCTCGACTGTGTCGGAATTGGCTGAAATTTGGCAGTTTGATCGGAAATAAAAATCGCGCGGACGGCAGTTTAGTCATTTTTCTCTACTGCGTTAGAATGGGCTCAAATTTGACAGGTTGATCGGGAACAAAAATAGCGCCGGGTGTAATTTCGTCATTTTTCACGACTGTGTCGGAATTTGCTAAAATTTGACTGGTTGATAGAAAACAAAAATCGCGCCGGGGGCAATTTCGTCATTGGCTGAAATTTGGCTGTTTGATCGGAAATAAAAATCGCGCGGACGGCAGTTTAGTCATTTTTCTCTACTGCGTTAGAATGGGCTCAAATTTGACGGGTTGATCGGGAAAAAAAATAGCGCCGGGTGTAATTTCGTCATTTTTCACGACTGTGTCGGAATTTGCTAAAATTTGACTGGTTGATCGAAAACAAAAATCGCGCCGGGGGCAATTTCGTCATTTTTCTAGACTGTGTCGGAATTGACTGAAATTTGGCAGTTTGATCTGAAATAAAAATCGCGCCGGGGGCAATTACGTCATTTTTCTCGACTTTGTCGGAATTGACAAAATTTGACCGAACGATCGGAAACAAAGATCGCGCCGGGTGTAATTTCGTCATTTTTCACGACTGTGTCGGAATTGGCTAAAA
>NW_019260343.1:0-1043 GCF_002742605.1 Olea europaea var. sylvestris
AAAAAAAAAAAAATGAATCTTAATTTTAATGACAGCCAAAAGGCTTTTCGTCATCAACTTTTTAGTTGGCTATGCAATTAAGAGTTGATCAAAATGTTGAATGGGTCGAGTCGAACTGATCGGTTTGTCCATTATTGAGAGTTCAACTCGGTCTATCACACAAGTTTGACCGGACTCGCATATGGGAAGAGCCTAGCTTGAGTTGGATCGTTTTCAAAAATTTCAACTCGACTCGTTCCGTGGAGCTAAGTTGAGTTGAGTTGAGTACTTTTTTGTGCGAGCTTGGGACCTAGTACAACATAATAGAATTAACATTGTCCATGAATGAATGTCACTTGCACAATTTAAATAAACAAATTAAAATACAATAATAAATCTAAAACTTAGAGTATCAAAAATTCGTGAAGATTATAATTGTTGAAAATCTTCAACAATTACATTAGTCATCTTTTATTCTATCCGATTACTTTACATCTTGTCAGTTCTTCAAACATATTAAAGCGTAAATATATGTTCTTTCAACCCGATTCTTTCATTTCATAGACTTTTACTATTCAAGAATGTCAAAATTATTTCTCTTCTCTGTTTAACATACCAAGAATGTGATAAGAAAAATATTTAGTTAGCTCTACAAGAATTTCATTTTCTCTGGTACTAGTATAAGTAATCATACTTAAACAATTCCATTGGCGGGCCCAGCTTTAGAGGTTTTTTTTTCCAACTTTTTTTTTTTGTTTTTGTTTTAATAGACGCCAAAATCATGAAGAAAGAAGAGAATCCTTCCATTACCAAACAACAATTGAATTAATTGTTTTCATTAGTAAATCTGTGATTATTGATAAGCGGATTAGTTTTTTACTCGAATTGATTGTTTTAATTGGTTGTTTGTATCATGTATAGAAAAATACATTAAATGTAAATTTGTGTTTAAAGTATTGAAAATAATATAATTACGTAAAGTTAGAACGCTTAGAAAACAACTGTGATAAGATATTGAATATATTAAATTTTTAGTAACTTTTTTTATAAATTTGATTGTGTAC
>NW_019260344.1:0-1043 GCF_002742605.1 Olea europaea var. sylvestris
CGTTTAGGCCTCCGAATAATTAATTTTCGTATTAATTATGTCAGGTCGAAGAAGTGTTGGACAGAAAATTAACAAAGAAAAATCGTACCATGGGCAATTTCGTCATTTTTCGCGACGGCGTTGGAATGGGCCGTAATTTGGCAGGTTGATTGGAAATTGCCGGAGAAATTGGCCTCGGGGCACAGACCCGCGATCTCGGAATTTTAGCCAAATTCCTTCGTTCAGGCCTCCGAATAATTAATTTTCGTATTAATTATGTCAGGCTGAAGTAGTGTTGGGCAGAAAATTAACAACGAAAAATCGTACCGAGGACAATTTTGTCATTTGTCGCGACAGTGTCGGAATTGGCCAAAATTTGGTAGGTTGATTGGAAACGGCCCCAAAAATTGGAGTCAGGGCGCAGGCCCGGGATCACGGGATTTTAGCCAAATTCCTTCGTTTAGACCTCCGAATAATTAATTTCGGTATTAATTTTGTCAGGTTGAAAATATGTTGGATAGCAAATTAACAGCGCAAAACTACACCCGGGGCAGCTTTGTCATTTGTCGTGACGGTGTCGGAATAGGTCAAAATTTGGCAAGTTGATTGAAAATGGCCGGAGAAATTGGACTCGGGGCACATACTCAAGATCACAAGATTTTAGCCAAATTCCTTCGTTTAGGGCTCTGAATAATTAATTTTCGTTTTAATTATGTCAGGTTGAAGAAGTGGGATAGAAAATTGACAAAGAAAAATCGCACCAGGGGCAATTTCGTCATTTTTCACGATGGTGTCGGAATGGGCCGAGATTTAGCAGGTTGATTGCAAAAGGCTCGTGAAATTGGACTTGGAGCATGACACGGGATCACTGGATTTATGCCAAATTCCTTCGTTTAGGCCCCTGAATAATTAATTTCCGTATTAATTATGTCATGTTGAAGAAATGTTGGACAGAAAATTAAAAAACAAAAACAGCACCAAGGGCAATTTCGTCATTTGTCGCGACAGTGTCGGAATGGGCCGAAATTTGGCAGGTTGATTGGAAACGGCCCGAGAAATTGGAC
>NW_019260345.1:0-1043 GCF_002742605.1 Olea europaea var. sylvestris
ACTGCTAGTCTAATTCGTTTGGAATTGAGCCAATGAAAAGTGGTTTTAATTTAATGATAACTTCGGGTTTGTTCGTTTTTGGCAAAATGCTAGTCTAATTTGATCGGAATCGAACCAATGAAAGGTGGCTTTCGATTTAATGATAACTTCGGTTTTGTTCATTTTTGGCTAAATGCTACTCTAATTCGATTGGAATGGATCAACGAAAAGTGGATTTTGATTTCATGATAACTTCGGGTTTAATCATTTTCAGCTAATTGCTAGTCTAGTTCTATTGGAATCGAGCGAATGAAAAGTTGTTTTTGATTTCATGATAACTTCGGGTTTCTTTATTTTCAGTGAACTGCTAGTCTAATTCGATTGGAATGGAGCCAACGAAAAGTGGTTTTTGATTTCATGAAAACTTCAGGTTTGATCGTTTTCATCTAATTGCTAGTCTAATTCGATTGGAATCGAGCAGTGAAAAGTTGTTTTTTATTTCATGATAATATCGGGTTTGATCGTTTTTGGCGAATTGCTAGTCTAATTCGATTGGAATCATGCCGATGAAAAGTTGTTTTTGATTTCATGATAACTTCGGGTTTATTCTTTTTGGCGAATTGCTAGTCTAATTCGATTGGAATCGTGCTGATCAAAAGTGGTTTTTCATTTCAAGATAACTTCGGGTTTGTTCGTTTTCGGCTAATTAGTAGTCTAATTCGACTGGAATCGAGCCAATGAAAAGTGTTTTTCGATTTCATGATAACTTCGGGTTTGATCATTTTCAACAAATTGGTAGTCTAATTCGATTGTTATCGAGCCAATGAAAAGTGGTTTCTGATTTCATGGTAACTTTGGGTTTGTTCATTATTGGCGAATGCTAGTCTAATTCGACTGGAATCGAGCCAATGAAAAGTGGTTTTTTATTTCATGACAACTTCGGGTTTGATCATTTTCGGCAAATTGCTAGTCTAATTCGATTGGAATCGAGCCAATGAAAATTGGTTTTGATTTCGTGATAACTTCTGGTTTGTTCGTTTTTGTTGAATTGCTAGTCTAATTCG
>NW_019260346.1:0-1043 GCF_002742605.1 Olea europaea var. sylvestris
GCACACAGTGTCCGTTTTGGGCCCATAAGTACTTTTTGGAAATGTACCGACCATTTTGGGTTGAACTCACGACTTCGTCGTGACGTTGGATAGATCTCGGCCATTTTTTGAAAGAATGAGCACTTTTATATTTGGAACGCTTAGATAGTCGGCGTACGAAGAATTGAGCGTAACTTTTGCACACCGTGTCCGTTTTGGGCCCATAAGTACTTTTTGGAAATGTAGCGACCGGTTTGGGTTGAACTCACGACTTCGTCGTGACGTTTGAGGGATTTCGGCCATTGTTTGAAAGAATGAGCACTTTTATAATTGGAACGCTTCGATAGTCGACGTACGAAGAATTGAGTGTAACTTTTGCACACGGTGTCCGTTTTGGGCCCATAAGTACTTTTTCGAACTGTTGCGATTGTTTTGGGTTGAACTCATGACTTCGTCATGACGTTTGAGGGATTTCAGCCATATTTCGAAAGAATGAACACTTTTATATTTGGATCGCTTGGATAGTCGGCGTACGAAGAATTGAGCGTAACTTTTGCACACGGTGTCCGTTTTGGGCCCATAAGTACTTTTTGGAAATGTACCGACCATTTTGGGTTGAACTCACGACTTCGTCGTGACGTTGGAGGGATTTCGGCCATTTTTGAAAGAATGAGCACTTTTATATTTGGAACGCTTGGATAGTCGGCGTACGAAGAATGGAGCGTAACTTTTGCGCACGGTGTCCGTTTTGGGCCCATAAGTACTTTTTGGAAATATACCGACCGTTTTGGGTTGAACTCATGACTTCGTCGTGACGTTTGAGGGATTTCGGCCATTTTTTGAAAGAATGAGCACTTTTATATTTCGAACATTTGGATAGTCGGCGTACGAAGAATTGAGCGTAACTTTTGCACACGGTGTCCGTTTTAGGCCTATAAGTAATTTTTGGAAATGTAGCGACCGGTTTGGGTTGAACTCACAACTTCATCGTGACGTTTGAGGGATTTCGGCTATTTGTTGAAAGAATGAGCACTTTTATAATTGGAACGCTTGGATAGTCGACG
>NW_019260347.1:0-1043 GCF_002742605.1 Olea europaea var. sylvestris
CCCTTGTCCTTTTCTTTTGTAAAAGAAAATGGGTTCTTAGGCTGTTAGGCTGTACCCCTCAGCCCCTCAAATCATCATGAATTTATAAGAACATTGAGCATGTGATGATATATATATTCTGAATATATCAGTAGAATGATGCATATTGTTTGCTGTTTAATTTTTAGCCAGTCCAATAACAAAAAATTGAAAAATTGTTAATGCAAGGCCATTAGGGATAAAATTTTATTTCCTCAAGTTACCTTGACATTGATACTAACCCAAAGTATGAAGATGTGTAATTCATCGAGTGGATGGAAATTCTGTGTTTCCTTTACCTCCTTGTACATGGGGCAACAATATGAGAGCAACCAAGCTTTTGCTATTTATGAGAGACAATACATGGTCAGATCTAGTAAAACAAGATATTAATGTCTATAATGAAACTCTTTTTATCATTTTATTTGCCACAATGTGATCTTTTCTTTTTTCTTCCTTTAGCTGAAACGATTAGTGATAGAATAGGTCTGGATCTTCGTTATCGGGTTAGTTAAGCTGTCAGCTGTCTTAATCTTAGAAGACCTGTGGTGGATTTGAAAAAAAATGTTTCTTTAGCAGACGTCATATAGTATTACATACAATTTGAATAATCACTGCACATGAATACGTCATATACTAAATTTGAAGACATAATTGCTTAATCTTTCAAGTGAAGATCTACTAGAAGTTGATCTTATCAGATGAAGTGTGTCAAGTGTTTCTTTGTATTTATATTAACATACTTCATATAAATTGGAATTTCATGGTATTAGAATGCTTGACTATTTATCTCGTATCTGACCTGCGTTAAGAAGATATCCTATCTTCACTGTCTGGTTAAAGTGTTTTACATTTTCCTTTCATAAGTAATTTTGGATGAAACTTGATCTATATATAGCGCACTTGAATTTCCTTGTTTATTTTTGCATTCAAAAGAATCCTTCCCATTTTTCGTTCAATAGCCTCCTGTATGTAAACCTCCTTAGGCAGACCCGTTATTGGGGAATAACAGAATAAGTAATCAT
>NW_019260348.1:0-1043 GCF_002742605.1 Olea europaea var. sylvestris
TCGGAATTGGCTACAATTTGACTAGTTGATCGGGAACAAAAACAGCGCCGGGGTCAATTACGTCATTTTTCGCGACTGTGTCGGAATTGACCAAAATTTGACAGGTTGAACGAAACCAAAAATCGCGCTGTGGGCAATTACGTCATTTTTTGCGACTGCGTCGGAATTGGCTCAAATTTGACAGGTTGATCGGGAACAAAAACTGCGCCGGGGGCAATTTCGTCATTTTCCTCGACTGTGTCGGAATTGGCTAAAATTTGACTGGTTGATCGGGAACAAAAGCCGCGCCGGGGGCAATTTCGCCATTTTTCGCGACTGTGTCGGAATTGGCTACAATTTGACTTGTTGATCTGGAACAAAAACAGCGCCGGGGGCAATTTCGTCATTTTTCGCGACTGTGTCAGAATTGGCTGAAATTTGACAGGTTGATCGGAAACAAAAACCGCGCTGGGGGCAATTTCGTCATTTTTCGCGACTGTGTCAGAATTGGCTGAAATTTGACAGGTTGATCGGAAACAAAAACCGCGCTGGGGGCAATTTCGTCATTTTTCGCGACTGTGTCAGAATTGGCTGAAATTTGACAGGTTGATCGGAAACAAAAACCGCGCTGGGGGCAATTTCGTCATTTTTCGCGACTGTGTCAGAATTGGCTGAAATTTGACAGGTTGATCGGAAACAAAAACCGCGCTGGGGGCAATTTCGTCATTTTTCGCGACTGTGTCAGAATTGGCTGAAATTTGACAGGTTGATCGGAAACAAAAAACGCGCTGGGGGCAATTTCGTCATTTTTCGCGACTGTGTCGGAATTGGCTAAAATTTGGCTGGTTGATAGGTAAAAACCGTGCCAGGGGTAATACCGTCATTTTTCGCGACTGTGTTGGAATTGGCTACAATTTGACTTGTTGATCTGGAACAAAAACAGCGCCGGGGGCAATTTCGTCATTTTTCGCGACTGTGTCAGAATTGGCTGAAATTTGACAGGTTGATCGGAAACAAAAATCGCGCCGGTGACAATTTCGTCATTTTTCGCGACTGTGTCTGAA
>NW_019260349.1:0-1043 GCF_002742605.1 Olea europaea var. sylvestris
GGCTGAAATTTGGCAATTTGATCTGAAATAAAAATCGCGCCGGAGGGCAATTTCGTAATTTTTCTCGAATGTGTCGAAATACGATCAAATTCGACAGGTTGATCGGAAACAAAAATCACACCAGAGGTAATTTCGTCATTTTTCTCGACTGTGTCGGAATGGGCTCAAATTTGACAGGTTGATCGGAAACAAAAATCGCACCGGAGCAATTTCGTCATTTTTCGCGACTGTGTCGGAATTGGCTAAAATTTTACAGGTTGATCGGAAACAAAAATCGCGACGGGGGAAATTTCGGCATTTTTCTCGACTGTGTCGGAATTGGCTGAAATTTGGTAGTTTGATCGGAAATAAAAATCGCGCCGGCGGCAATTTCGTCATTTTTCTCGACTTTGTCGGAATGGGCTCAAATTTGACGGTTTATCAGGAACAAAAATCGCGCCGGGTGTAATTTCGTCATTTTTCGCGACTGTGTCGGAATTGGCTTAAATTTAACTCGTTGATCGGAAACAAAAATCGTGACGGGGGCAATTTTGTCATTTTTCTCGACTGTGTCGGAATTGGCTCAAATTTGGCAGTTTGATCTGAAATAAAAATCGCGCCGGGGGGAATTTCGTCATTTTTCTCAACAGTGTCGGAATGGGTTCGAATTTGACAGGTTGATCGGAAACAAAAATCGCGCCGGGGCAATTTCGTCATTTTTCGCGACTCTGTCGGAATTGACTAAAATTTGACGGGTTGATCGGAAACAAAAAACACGCCGGGGGCAATTTCTTCATTTTTCTCGACTGTGTCGGAATGGGCTCAAATTTGACAGGTTGATCGGAAACAAAAATCGCGCCGGGCGAAATTTTGTCATTTTTCGCGACGATGTCGGAATGGGCTGAAATTTGACAGGTTGATCGGAAACAAAAATCGCTTCGACGGCAATTTCGTCATTTTTCTCGACTGCGTCCGAATTGTCTGAAATTTGGCAGTTTGATCTGAAATAGAAATCGCGTCGGGGGCAATTTCGTCATTTTTCTCGACTGTGTCGGAATGGGCTC
>NW_019260350.1:0-1043 GCF_002742605.1 Olea europaea var. sylvestris
GCGCGATTTTTGTTTCCAATCAACCAGTCAAATTTCAGCCCATTCCGACACAGTCGCGAAAAATTACGAAATTGCCCCGGGCGGGATTTTTTTTTCCGATCAACCAATCAAATTTTAGACGATTCCGACGCAGTTGGGAAAAATGAAGAATTACACCCGGCGCGATTTTTTGTTCCCGATCAACCTGCCAAATTTGAGCCCATTCCGACACATTCGAGAAAAATGACGAAATTGCCCCTGACGCGATTTTTGTTTACGATCAACCCGTCAAATTTTAACCAATTCCGACACAGTCGCGAAAAATTACGAAATTACACCCGGCGCGATTTTTATTCCCGATCAGCCTGTCAAATTTGATCCCATTCCAACGCAGTCGCGAAAAATGACGAAATTACCCCCGGCGCGATTTTTGTTTCTGATCAACCTGTCAAATTTGAGCCCATTCCGGCACAGTCTAGAAAAATGACGAAATTGCCCCCGGCGCGATTTTTATTTCCGATCAAACTGCCAAATTTAAGCTAATTCCGACACAGTCGAGAAAAATGACGAAATTGCCCCCGGCGAGATTTTTTTATCCGATCAACCAGTTAAATTTTAGCCAATTCCGACACAGTCGCGAAAAATAACGAAATTACACCCGGCGCGATTTTTGTTTCCGATCAACCTGTCAAATTTGGTCGCATTCCGGCACAGTCGAGAAAAATGAATAAATTGCCCCCGGCGAGATTTTTATTTCCGATCAAACTGCCAAATTTCAGCCAATTCCGACACAGTCGAGAAAAATGACGAAATTGCCCCCGGCGCGATTTTTGTTTCCGATCAACCAGTCAAATTTTAGCCAATTCGGACACAGTCGCGAAAAATGACGAAATTACACCCGGCGCAAATTTTGTTCCCGATCAACCAGTCAAATTTCAGCCCATTCCAACACAGTCACGAAAAATGACGAAATTGCCCCCAGCGCGATTTTTGTTTCCGATCAACCTGTCAAATTTGAGCCCATTCCGGCATAGTCGAGAAAAATGACGAAATTGCCCCCGGCG
>NW_019260351.1:0-1043 GCF_002742605.1 Olea europaea var. sylvestris
AAACTATCCAGCAGGGTAATGTCACATGACAAAGTGTAACTAAAGTGTGTACACCATAGTGTACATGTAGCATGGTTCTTACCAATTGAACTTTGCTATTTGTACACTGATTTTTGACACGTTGTTTGACGATTACATTGTTGTCAATTGGATGGGACAATGATTTGAAATTTATACTATCCAATAGGGTAATGTCACGTGGTAAAGTGTAAACTAAATTGTACACCATGGTGTACATATAGCAAGGCCCGTATCGATTAAACTTTGCTATTTGTACGCTGATTTTTGACTCATTGTTTTGACACTTGCATTGTTGTTAAGTGTCAATTAGATGGAAAAACTGCTTGAAATTTAAACCGCCAGTAGGGTAATGTCACGTGGTAAAATGTAAACTAAAGTTTACACCATAGTGTACATGTAGCAGGGTTTTACCGATGGAACTTAGCTATTTGTACACTGATTTTTGACACGTTGCTTGACACTTACATTGTTCTCAAGCGTTTATTAGATGGGAAAACTACTTGAAATTTAAATTGTCTAACTGGGTAATGTCACATGGCAAAGTGTAAACTAAAGAGTACACCACAGTGTACATGTAGCAAGGTCCTTACCGACTAAACTTTGCTATTTGCAAACTGATTTTTGACAAGTTGTTTGACACTTGCATTGTTGTCAAGTGTCAATTGGATGAGAAAACTGTTTGAAATTTAAACTGTCCAATAGGGTAATGTCACGTGGCAAAGTGTAAAATAAAGTGTGCACCACAGTGTACATGTAGCAAGCTCCTTCTCGATTGAACTTTGCTGTTTGTACACTGATTTTTGACACATTGTTTGACACTTGCATTGTTGTCAAGTGTCGGTTGGATAGGAAAACTGTTTGAAATTTGAACTGTCCAACATGGTAATATCACGTGGCAAAATTTAAACTAAAGTGTACACCATTTTGCTATTTGTGCACTGATTTTTAATGCGTTGTTCGACACTTTCATTGTTGTCAAGTGTCAATTGGATGGGAAAACTGTCTGAAATTTAAACTATCCA
>NW_019260352.1:0-26827 GCF_002742605.1 Olea europaea var. sylvestris
AATAGCCGAAATCCCTCATATGTTACGACGACGTGGTGAGTTCAATCCAAAACGGTCGCTACATTTCGAAAAAGTACATATGGGCCCGAAACGGACACCGTGTGCAAAATTTACGCTCAATTCTTCAAATGCCGACAATCCAAGCATTCCAAATACGCAAGTGCTCATTTTTCAAAAAATATCTGAAATCCCTCATGTGTCACGATGAAGTGGTGAGTTCAACCAAAACGGTCGCTACATTTCCAAAACGTACTTATGGGCGCAAAACGGACAACGTGTGCAAAAGGTACACTCAATTCTTCATGCGTCGACTCTCCAAGCGTTCCAAATATGCAATCGCTCATTCTTTTAAAAAATCGATGAAATCCCTCATACGTCACGACGAAGTTGTGAGTTCAACCCAAAACGGTCGCTACATTTCCAAAACGTACTTATGGGCGCAAAACGGACAACGTGTGCAAAAGGTACACTCAATTCTTCATGCGTCGACTCTCCAAGCGTTCCAAATATGCAATCGCTCATTCTTTTAAAAAATCGATGAAATCCCTCATACGTCACGATGAAGTGGTGAGTTCAACCAAAACGGTCGCTACATTTCCAAAACGTACTTATGGGCGCAAAACGGACAACGTGTGCGAAAGTTACGCTCAATTCTTCTTACGCTGATTCTCCAAGCGTTCTAAATACGCAAGTGCCCATTCTTTCAAAACATGGCCGAAATCCCTTATACGTCTCGACGAAGTGGTGAGTTCAATCCAAAATGATCGCTACATTTCCAAAAAGTACTTATGGGCCCCAAACGGACACCGTGTGCAAAAGTTACGCTCAATTCTTCAAACGCCGACAATCCAAGCATTCCAAATACGCAAGTGCTCATTCTTTCAAAAAATAGACAAAATCCCTCATACATCACTATGAAGTGGTGAGTTCAACCAAAACGGTCGCTACATTTCCAAAACGTACTTATGGGCCCAAAACGGGCAACGTGTGCAAAAGGTACACTCAATTCTTCTTGCGTCGACTCTCCAAGCGTTCCAAATATGCAAGCGCTCATTCTTTCAAAAAATGGATGAAATCCCTCATACGTCACGACGAAGTTGTGAGTTCAACCCAAAACGGTCGCTACATTTCCAAAAAGTACTTATGGGCCCCAAACGGACACAGTGTGCAAAAGTTACGCTCAATTCTTCAAACGCCGACAACCCAAGCATTCCAAATACGCAAGTGCTCATTCTTTCAAAAAATAGCCGAAATCCCTCATACAACACGAAGAAGTGGTGGGTTCAACCAAAACGGTCGCTACATTTCCAAAACGTACTTATGGGCGCAAAACGGACAACATGTGCGAAAGTTACGCTCAATTCTTCTTACGCTGACTCTCCAAGCGTTCTAAATACGCAAGTGCTCATTCTTTCAAAACATGTCCGAAATCCCTCATACGTCACGACGAAGTGGTGAGTTCAATCCAAAATGATCGCTACATTTCCAAAAAGTACTTATGGGCCCCAAACGGACACCGTGTGCAAAAGTTACGCTCAATTCTTCAAACGCCGACAATCCAAGCATTCCAAATACGCAAGTGCTCATTCTTTCAAAAAATAGCCAAAATCCCTCATACATCACTATGAAGTGGTGAGTTCAACCAAAACGGTCGCTACATTTCCAAAACTACTTATGGGCCCAAAACGGACAACGTGTGCAAAAGTTACGGTCAATTCGTCTTACGTCGACTCTCCAAGCGTTCCAAATATGCAAGCGCTCATTCTTTCGAAAAATGGATGGAATCCCTCATACGTCACGACGAAGTTGTGAGTTCAATCCAAAAGGGTCCCTACATTTCCAAAAAGTACTTATGGGCCCCAAACGGACACCGTGTGCAAAAGAAACGCTCAATTCTTCAAACGCCGACAATCCAAGCATTCCAAATACGCAAGTGCTCATTCTTTCAAAAAATAGCCGAAATCCCTCATACCTCACGATGAAGTGGTGAGTTCAACCAAAACGGTCGCTACATTTCCAAAACGTACTTATGGTCCCAAAACGAACAACGTGTGCAAAAGTTACGCGCAATTCTTCTTACGTCGACTCTCCAAGCGTTCCAAATACGCAAGAGTTCATTCTATCGAAAAATGGCCGAAATCCCGCATACGTCACGACGACGTGGTGAGTTCAATTCAAAACGGTCGCTACATTTCGAAAAAGTACTTATGGGCCCAAAACGGACACCGTGTGCAAAGGTTACGCTCAATTCTTCGAATGCCAACAATCCAAGCATTCAAAATATGCAAGTGCTCATTCCTTCAAAAAATAGCCGAAATCCCTCATACGTCACAACGACGTGGTGGGTTCAATCCAAAACGGTCGCTACATTTCCAAAAAGTACTTATGGGCCCAAAACGGACACCGTGTGAAAAAGTTACGCTCAATTCTTCAAATGCCAACAATCCAAGCGTTCCAAATACGCAAGTGCTCATTCTTTCAAAAAATAGCCGAAATCCCTCATATGTTACGACGACGTGGTGAGTTCAATCCAAAACGGTCGCTACATTTTGAAAAAGTACATATGGGCCCCAAACGGACACCGTGTGCAAAATTTACGCTCAATTCTTCAAACGCCGACAATCCAAGCATTCCAAATACGCAAGTGCTCATTTTTTCAAAAAATATCTGAAATCCCTCATGTGTCACGATGAAGTGGTGAGTTCAACCAAAACGGTCGCTACATTTCCAAAACGTACTTATGGGCGCAAAACGGACAACGTGTGCAAAAGGTACACTCAATTCTTCATGCGTCGACTCTCCAAGCGTTCCAAATATGCAATCGCTCATTCTTTCAAAAAATCGATGAAATCCCTCATACGTCACGACGAAGTTGTGAGTTCAACCCAAAACGGTCGCTACATTTCCAAAGAGTACTTATGGGCCCCAAACGGACACCGTGTGCAAAAGTTACGCTCAATTCTTCAAACGCCGACAACCCAAGCATTCCAAATACGCAAGTGCTCATTCTTTCAAAAAATAGCCGAAATCCCTCATACAACACGAAGAAGTGGTGGGTTCAACCAAAACGGTCGCTACATTTCCAAAACGTACTTATGGGCGCAAAACGGACAACGTGTGCGAAAGTTACGCTCAATTTTTCTTACGCTGATTCTCCAAGCGTTCTAAATACGCAAGTGCCCATTCTTTCAAAACATGGCCGAAATCCCTTATACGTCTCGACGAAGTGGTGAGTTCAATCCGAAACGGTGGCTACATTTCCAAAAAGTACTTATGGGCCCAAAACGGACACCGCGTACAAAAGTTACGTTCAATTCTTCGAACGTCGACAGTCCAAGCGTTCCAAATACGCAAGTGCTCATTCTTTCAAAAAATAGCAGAAATCCCTCATACGTCACGACGACATGGTGAGTTCAATCCAAAACGGTCGCTACATTTCCAAAAAGTACATATGGGCCAAAAACGGACACCGTGTGCAAGAGTTACACTCAATACTTCGAACGCCGACAATCCAAGCGTTCCAAACACGTAAGTGCTCATTCATTCAAAAAATAGCCGAAATCCCTCATACATCATGACGAAGTGGTGAGTTCAATCCAAAACGGTCGCTACATTTCCAAAAAGTACATATTGGCCCAAAACGGACACCGTGTGCAAAACTTAAGCTTAATTCTTCGAACGCTGACAATCCAAGCATTCCAAATACACAAGTGTTCATTCTTTCAAAAAATAGCCGAAATTCCTCATACGTGACGACGAAGTGGTGAGTTCAATCCAAAACGGTCTCCACATTTCCAAGAATTACTTATGGGCCCAAAATAGACAACGTGTGCAAAAGGTACACTCAATTCTTCTTACGTCGACTCTCCAAGCGTTCCAAATATGCAGGCGCTCATTCTTTCGAAAAATAGATGAAATCCCTCATACGTCACGACAAAGTTGTGAGTTCAACCCAAAACGATCGCTACATTTCCAAAAAGTACTTATGGGCCCCAACCGGACACCGTGTGCCAAAGTAACGCTCAATTCTTCTAACGCTGACAATCCAAGCATTCCAAATACGCAAGTGCTCATTCTTTCAAAAAATAGCTGAAATCTCTCATACGTCACTATGAATTGGTGAGTTCAACCAAAACGGTCGCTACATTTCCAAAACGTACTTATGGTCCCAAAACGAACAACGTGTGCAAAAGTTACGCTCAATTCTTCTTACGCCGACTCTACAAGCGTTCCAAATACGCAAGGGCTCATTCTTTCGAAAAATGGCCGAAATCCCTCATACGTCATGATGAAGTGGTGAGTTAAATCCAAAACGGTCGCTACATTTCCAAAAAGTACCTATGGGCCAAAAACAGACACCGTGTCCAAATGTTACGCTCAATTCTTCGAATGCCAACAATCCAAGCGTTCCAAATACGCAAGTGCTCATTCTTTCAAAAAATAGCCAAAATCCCTCATACGTCACAACGTCGTGGTGAGTTCAATCCAAAATGGTCGCTACATTTCCAAAAAGTACTTATGGGCCCAAAACGGACACCGCGTACGAAAGTTACGCTCAATTCTTCGAACGCTGACAATCCAAGCATTCCAAACACGCAAGTGCTCATTCTTTCAAATAATTTACCGAAATCCCTCATACGTCACGATGAAATGGTGAGTTCAACCAAAACGGTCGCTACATTTCCAAAACGTACTTTTGGGCCCAAAACGGACAACGTGTACAAAAGTTGCGCTCAATTCTTCTTACGTCGACTCTCCTAGCGTTCCAATTATGCAAGCACTCATTCTCTCGAAAAATGGATGAAATCCCTCATACGTCACGATGAAGTTGTGAGTTCAATCCAAAACGGTCGGTACATTTTCAAAAAGTACTTATGGGCCCAAAACGGACAACGTGTGCCAAAATTACGCTCAATTCTTCGAACGCCGACAATCCAAGAGTTCCAAATACGCGAGTGCTCATTCTTTCAAAAAATAGCTGAAATCCAACATACGTCACGACAAAGTGGTGAGTTCAATCCAAAACGGTCGCTACATTTCCAAAAAGTACTTATGGGCCAAAAACGGACACCGTGTGCAAAAGTTACGCTCAATTCTTCGAATGCCAACAATCCAAGCATTCAAAATACGTAAGTGCTCATTCTTTCAAAAAATAGCCGAAATCCCTCATACGTCACGACGACATGGAGGGTTCAATCCAAAACGATCGCTACATTTCCAAAAAGTACTTATGGGCCCAAAACGGACACCGTGTGAAAAAGTTACGCTCAATTCTTCGAATGCCAACAATCCAAGCGTTCCAAATACGCAAGTGCTCATTCTTTCAAAAAATAACTGAAATCCCTCATATGTTACGACGACGTGGTGAGTTCAATCCAAAACGGTCGCTACATTTCGAAAAAGTACTTATGGGCCCCAAACGGACACCGTGTGCAAAAGTTACGCTCATTTCTTCAAACGTCGACAATCCAAGCATTCCAAATACGCAAGTGCTCATTTTTTCAAAAAATATCTGAAATCCCTCATATGTCACGATGAAGTGGTGAGTTCAACCAAAATGGTCGCTACATTTCCAAAACGTACTTATGGGCCCAAAACGGACAACGTGTGCAAAAGGTACACTCAATTCTTCTTACGTCGACTCTCCCAGCATTCCAAATATGTAAGCGCTCATTCTTTCGAAAAATGGATGAAATCCCTCATACGTTAAGACGAAGTTGTGAGTTCAACCCAAAACGGTCGCTACATTTCCAAAAAGTACTTATGGGCCCCAAACGAACACCGTGTGCAAAAGTTACGTTCAATTCTTCAAACGCCGACAATCCAAGCATTCCAAATACGCAAATGCTCATTCTTTCAAAAAATAGCCAAAATCCCTCATACATAACTATGAAGTGGTGAGTTCAACCAAAACGGTCGCTACATTTCCAAAACGTACTTATGGTCCCAAAACGAACAACGTGTGCAAAAGTTACGCGCAATTCTTTTTACGTCGACTCTCCAAGCGTTCCAAATACGAAAGTGTTCATTCTTTCAAAAAATGGCCGAAATCCCTCATACGTCACGACGAAGTGGTGATTTCAATCCGAAACGGTCGCTACATTTCCAAAAAGTACCTATGGGCCAAAAAAGACACCGTGTGCAAAAGTTACGCTCAATTCTTCGAATGCCAACAATCCAAGCATTCCTAATACGCAAGTGCTCATTCTTTCAAAAAATGACTGAAATCCCTCATACGCAAAGACGAAGTGGTGAGTTCAATCCCAAAACGGCCAATACAATTCCAAAACGCACTTATGGGCCCAAAACGGACAACGTGTGCAAAAGTTACGCTCAATTCTTCTTACGCCGACTCTCCAAGCGTTCCAAATACGCAAGTGCTCATTCTTTCGAAAAATGACCGAAATCTCTCATACGCCACGACGAAGTGGTGAGTTCAATCCAAAACGATCGCTTCATTTCCTAAATGTGCCTATGGGCAAAAAACGGACGCATTGTCCAAAAGTTACGCTCAATTCTTCAAATGCCGACAATCCAAGCGTTCCAAAAGCGCAAGTGCTCATTCTTTCAAAAAATAGCCGAAATCCCTCATACGTCATGACGACGTGGTGAGTTCAATCCAAAACGGTCGCTACATTTCCAAAAAGTACTTATGGGCCTAAAACGGACACCGTGTGAAAAAGTTATGCTCAATACTTCGAATGCCAACAATACAAGCGTTCCAAATATGCAAGTGCTCATTCTTTCAAAAAATAGCAGAAATCCCTCATACGTCACGACGAATTGGTGAGTTCAATCAAAAATGGTCGCTACATTTCCAAAAAGTACTTATGGGCCAAAAAAGGACACCGTGTGCAAAAGTTACGCTCAATTCTTCGAATGCAGACAATCAAAGCATTCCAAATATGCAAGTGCTCATTCTTTCAAAAAATAGCCGAAATCCCTCATACAACACGAAGAAGTGGTGAGTTCAACCAAAACGGTCGCTACATTTCCAAAACGTACTTATGGGCCCAAAACGGACATCGTGTGCAAAAGTTACGCTCAATTCTTTATACGCCGACAATCCAAGCGTTCCAAATATGCAAGTGCTCATTCTTTCAAACAATAGCCGAAATCCCTCATACAACACGAAGAAGTGGTGAGTTCAACCAAAACGGTCGCTACATTTCCATAAAGTACTTATGGGCCCAAAACGGACATCGTGTGCAAAAGTTACGCTCAATTCTTTATACGCCGACAATCCAAGCGTTCCAAATATGCAAGTGCTCATTCTTTCAAACAATAGCCGAAATCCCTCATACAACACGAAGAAGTGGTGAGTTCAACCAAAACGGTCGCTACATTTCCATAAAGTACTTATGGGCCCAAAACGGACATCGTGTGCAAAAGTTACGCTCAATTCTTTATACGCCGACAATCCAAGCGTTCCAAATATGCAAGTGCTCATTCTTTCAAAATATGGCCGAAATCCCTCATACGTCACGACGAAGTGGTGAGTTCAATCCAAAACGGTCGCTACATTTCCAAAAAGTACCTATGGGCCCAAAACGGACACCGTGTGCAAAACTTAAGCTTAATTCTTCGAATGCCGACAATCCAAGCGTTCCAAATACGAAAGTGCTCATTCTTTCAAAAAATGGCTGAAATTCCTCATACGTCACGACGAAGTAGTGAGTTCAATCCGAAACGGTGGCTACATTTCCAAAAAGTACTTATGGGCCCAAAATGGACACCGCGTACAAAAGTTACGCTCAATTCTTCGAACGTCGACAGTCCAAGCGTTCCAAATACGCAAGTGCTCATTCTTTCAAAAAATAGCAGAAATCCCTCATACGTCACGACGACGTGGTGAGTTCAATCCAAAACGGTCGCTACATTTCAAAAAAGTACATATGGGCCAAAAACGGACACCGTGTGCAAAAGTTACGCTCAATACTTCGAACGCAGACAATCCAAGCGTTCCAAATGCGTAAGTGCTCATTCATTCAAAAAATAGCCGAAATCCCTCATACATCATGACGAAGTGGTGAGTTCAATCCAAAACGGTCGCAACATTTCCAAAAAGTACATATTGGCCCAAAACGGACACCGTGTGCAAAACTTAAGCTTAATTCTTCGAACGCTGACAATCCAAGCGTTCCAAATACGCAAGTGCTCATTCTTTCAAAAAATAGCCGAAATTCCTCATACGTGACGATGAAGTGGTGAGTTCAATCCAAAACGGTCTCTACATTTCCAAAACGTACTTATGGTCCCAAAACGAACAACGTGTGCAAAAGTTACGCGCAATTCTTCTTACGTCGACTCTCCAAGCGTTCCAAATACGCAAGTGTTCATTCTTTCGAAAAATGGCCGAAATCCCTCATACGTCACAACGAAGTGGTGTTTTCAACCCAAAACGGTCGCTACATTTCCAAAAAGTACCTATGGGCTAAAAATGGACACCGAGGCAAAAGTTACGCTCAATTCTTCGAATGCCAACAATCCAAGCGTTCCAAATAGGCAAGTGCTCATTCTTTCGAAAAATGACCGAAATCCCTCATACGCCACGACGAAGTGGTGAGTTCAATCCAAAACGGCCCCTACAATTCCAAAACGTAATTATGGGCCCAAAACGGACAACGTGTGCAAAAGTTACGTTCAATTCTTCTTACGCCGACTCTCCAAGCGTTCCAAGTACGCAAGTGCTCATTCTTTCGAAAAATCACCGAAATCCCTCATACGCCACGATGAAGTGGTGAGTTCAATCCAAAACGGTCGCTTCATTTCCAAAAAGTACCTATGGGCAAAAAACGGACGCCGTGTGCAAAAGTTACGCTCAATTCTTCAAATGCCAACAATCCAAGCGTTCCAAATACGCAAGTGCTCATTCTTTCAAAAAATAGCTGAAATCCCTCATACGTCATGACGACGTGGTGAGTTCAATCCAAAACGGTCGCTACATTTTCAAAAAGTACTTATGGGCCCAAAACGGATACCGTGTGAAAAAGTTACGCTCAATATTTCGAATGCCAACAATACAAGCGTTCCAAATATGCAAGTACTCATTCTTTCAAAAAATAGCCGAAATACCTCATACGTCACGACGAATTGGTGAGTTCAATCAAAAATGGTCGCTACATTTCCAAAAAGTACTTATGGGCCCAAAACGGACACCGTGTGCAAAAGTTACGCTCAATTCTTCGAATGCAGACAATCCAAGCATTCCAAATACGCAAGTGCTCATTCCTTCAAAAATAGCCGAAATCCCTCATACAACACGAAGAATGGTGAGTTCAACCAAAACGGTCACTACATTTCCAAAACGTACTTATGGGCCCAAAACGGACAACGTGTGCAAAAGGTACGCTCAATTCTTCTTACGCGGACTCTCCAAGCGTTCTAAATACGCAAGTGCTCATTCTTTCGAAAAATGGCCGAAATTCCTCATACGTCACGACGAAGAGATGAGTTCAATCCAAAATGATCGCTACATTTCCAAAAAGTACTTATGGGCCAAAAACGGACACCGTGTGCAAAAGTTACGCTCAATTCTTCGAATGCCAACAATCCAAGCGTTCCAAATACGTAAGTGCTCATTCTTTCGAAAAATGACCGAAATCCCTCATACGCCACGACGAAGTGGTGTGTTCAATCCAAAACGGCCCCTACAATTCCAAAACGTACTTATGGGCCCAAAACGGACAACGTGTGCAAAAGTTACGCTCAATTCTTCTTACGCTGACTCTCCAAGCATTCTAAATACGCAAGTGCTCATTCTTTCAAAATATGGCCGAAATCCCTCATACGTCACGACGAAGTGGTGAGTTCAATCCAAAAGGATCGCTACATTTCCAAAAAGTACTTATGGGCCAAAAGGGGACACCGTGTGCAAAAGTTACGCTCAATTCTTCGATTGCAAACAATCCAAGAATTCCAAATACGCAATGCTCATTCTTTCAAAAAATAGCCAAAATCCCTCATACGTCACGATGAAGTGGTGAGTTCAACCAAAACGGTCGGTACAATTCCAAAACGTACTTATGGGCCCAAAACAGACAACGTGTACAAAAGTTACGCTCAATTCTTCTAACGCCGACTCTCAAAGCGTTCCAAATACGCAAGTGCTCATTCTTTCGAAAAATGACCGAAATCCCCCATACGCCACGACGGAGTGGTGAGTTCAATCCAAAACGGTCGCTACATTTCCAAAAAGTACCTATGGGCCCAAAACGGACACCGTGTCCAAAACTTAAGCGAATGCCGACAATCCAAGCGTTCCAAATACGAAAGTGCTCATTCTTTCAAAAAATGGCTGAAATTCCTCATACGTCACAATGAAGTGGTTTGTTCAACCAAAACGGTCAGTACAATTCCAAAACGTACTTATGGGCCCAAAACAGACAACGTGTGCAAAAGTTAAGCTCAATTCTTCTTACGCCGACTCTCAAAGCGTTCCAAATACGCAAGTGCTCTTTCTTTCGAAAAATGACGAAATTCCCCATACGCCACGACGGAGTGGTGAGTTCAATCCAAAACGGTCGCTACATTTCAAAAAAGTACCTATGGGCCCAAAACGGACACCATGTGCAAAACTTAAGCTTAATTCTTCGAACGCCGACAATCCAAGCGTTCCAAATACCAAAGTGCTCATTCTTTCAAAAAATGGCTGAAATTCTTCATACGTCATGACAAAGTTGTGAGTTCAATCCGAAACGGTCGCTGCATTTCCAAAAAGTACTTATGGGCCCAAAACGGACACCGCGTACAAATGTTACGCTCAATTCTTCGAACGCCGACAGTCCAAGCGTTCCAAATACGCAAGTGCTCATTCTTTCAAAAAATAGCAGAAATCCCTCATATGTCATGACGACGTGGTGAGTTCAATCCAAAACGGTCGCTACATTTCCAAAAAGTACATATGGGCAAAAAACGGACACCGTGTGCAAAAGTTACGCTCAATACTTAGAACGCCGACAATCCAAGCGTTCCAAATACGCAAGTGCTCATTCTTTCAAAAAATGACCGAAATCCCTCATACGCCACGACGAAGTGGTGAGTTCAATCCAAAACGGTCGCTTCATTTCCAAAAAGTACCTATGGGTAAAAAACGGACGCCGTGTGCAAAAGTTACGCTCAATTCTTCGAATGCCAACAATCAAAGCGTTCCAAATACGCAAGCGCTCATTCTTTCAAAAAATATCCGAAATCCCTCATACGTGACGACGAAGTGGTGAGTTCAATCCAAAACGGTCTCCACATTTCCAAGAATTACTTATGGGCCCAAAACAGACAACGTGTGCAAAAGGTACACTCAATTCTTCTTACGTCGACTCTCCAGGCGTTCCAAATATGCAAGCGCTCATTCTTTTGAAAAATGGATGAAATCCCTCATACGTCACGACGAAGTTGTGAGTTCAACCCAAAACGATCGCTACATTTCCAAAAAGTACTTATGGGCCCCAAACGGACACCGTGTGCAAAAGTTACGCTCAATTCTTCTAACGCTGACAATCCAAGCATTCCAAATACGCAAGTGCTCATTCTTTCAAAAAATAGCCGAAATCCCTCATACGTCACTATGAAGTGGTGAGTTCAACCAAAACGGTCGCTACATTTCCAAAACGTACTTATGGTCCCAAAATGAACAACGTGTGCAAAAGTTACGCTCAATTCTTCTAACGCTGACAATCCAAGCATTCCAAATACGCTAGTGCTCATTCTTTCAAAAAATAGCCGAAATCCCTCATACGTCACTATGAAGTGGTGAGTTCAACCAAAACGGTCGCTACATTTCCAAAACGTACTTATGGTCCCAAAACGAACAACGTGTGCAAAAGTTACGCGCAATTCTTCTTACGTCGACTCTCCAAGCGTTCCAAATACGCAAGTGCTCATTCTTTCGAAAAAGGACCGAAATCCCTCATACGCCACGACGAAGTGGGGGGTTCAATCCAAAACGGTCGCTACATTTCCAAAAAGTACTTATGGGCCCAAAACGGACACCGTGTGCAAAAGTTACGCTCAATTCTTCGAACGCTGACAATCCAAGCATTCCAAATACGCTAGTGCTCATTCTTTTAAAAAATAGCCGAAATCCCTCATACGTCACGACGAAGTGGTGAGTTCAATCCAAAACGGCCCCTACAATTCCAAAACGTACTTATGGGCCCAAAACGGACAACGTGTGCAAAAGTTACGCTCAATTCATCTTGCGCCGACTCTCCAAGCGTTCCAAATACGCAAGTGCTCATTCTTTCGAAAAATGACCGAAATCCCTCATACGCCACGACGAAGTGGGGAGTTCAATCCAAAACGGTCGCTTCATTTCCAAAAAGTACCTATGGGGAAAAAATGGACGTCGTGTGCAAAAGTTACGCTCAATTATTCGAATGCCAACAATCCAAGCGTTCCAAATACGCAAGTGCTCATTCTTTCAAAAAATAGCCGAAATCCCTCATATGTCATGACGACGTGGTGAGTTCAATCCAAAACGGTCGCTGCATTTCCAAAAAGTACTTATGGGCCCAAAACGGACACCGTGTGAAAAAGTTACGCTCAATACTTCGAATGCCAACAATACAAGCGTTCCAAATATGCAAGTGCTCATTCTTTCAAAAAATAGCCGAAATCCCTCATACGTCACGACGAATTGGTGAGTTCAATCCAAAATCGTCGCTACATTTCCAAAAGTACTTATGGGCCCAAAACGGACACCGTGTGCAAAAGTTACGCTCAATTCTTCGAATGCAAACAATCCAAGAATTCCAAATACGCAATGCTCATTCTTTCAAAAAATATCCGAAATCCCTCACACGTTACGATGAAGTGGTGAGTTCAACCAAAACGGTCGCTACAATTCCAAAACGTACTTATGGGCCCAAAACGGACAACGTGTGCAAAAGTTACGCTCAATTCATCCTACGCCGACTCTCAAAGCGTTCCAAATACGCAAGTGCTCATTCTTTCAAAAAATCACCGAAATCCCTCATACGCCACGACGAAGTGGTGAGTTCAATCCAAAACGGTCGCTTCATTTCCAAAAAGTACCTATGGGCAAAAAACGGACGCCGTGTGCAAAAGTTACGCTCAATTCTTCGAATGCCAACAATCCAAGCGTTCCAAATACGCAAGTGCTCATTCTTTCAAAAAATAGCCGAAATCCCTCATACGTCACGACGAAGTGGTGAGTTCAATCCAAAACGGTCGCTACATTTTCAAAAAGTACTTATGGGCCCAAAACGGATACCGTGTGAAAAAGTTACGCTCAATACTTCGAATGCCAACAATACAAGCGTTCCAAATATGCAAGTACTCATTCTTTCAAAAAATAGCCGAAATCCCTCATACGTCACGACGAATTGGTGAGTTCAATCAAAAATGGTCGCTACATTTCCAAAAAGTACTTATGGGCCCAAAACGGACACCGTGTGCAAAAGTTACGCTCAATTCTTCGAATGCAGACAATCCAAGCATTCCAAATACGCAAGTGCTCATTCCTTCAAAAATAGCCGAAATCCCTCATACAACACGAAGAATGGTGAGTTCAACCAAAACGGTCACTACATTTCCAAAACGTACTTATGGGCCCAAAACGGACAACGTGTGCAAAAGGTACGCTCAATTCTTCTTACGCTGACTCTCCAAGCGTTCTAAATACGCAAGTGCTCATTCTTTCGAAAAATGGCCGAAATCCCTCATACGTCACGACGAAGAGATGAGTTCAATCCAAAATGATCGCTACATTTCCAAAAAGTACTTATGGGCCAAAAACGGACACCGTGTGCAAAAGTTACGCTCAATTCTTCGAATGCCAACAATCCAAGCGTTCCAAATATGCAAGTGCTCATTCTTTCGAAAAATGACCGAAATCCCTCATACGCCACGACGAACTGGTGTGTTCAATCCAAAACGGCCCCTACAATTCCAAAACGTACTTATGGGCCCAAAACGGACAACGTGTGCAAAAGTTACGCTCAATTCATCTTACGCCAACTCTCCAAGCGTTCCAAATACGCAAGTGCTCATTCTTTTGAAAAATGACCGAAATCCCTCATACGCCACGACGAAGTGGTGAGTTCAATCCAAAACGGTCGCTTCATTTCCAAAAAGTACCTATGGGCAAAAAACGGACGCCGTGTCCAAAAGTTACGCTCAATTCTTCGAATGCCAACAATCCAAGCGTTCCAAATACGCAAGTGCTCATTCTTTCAAAAAATAGCCGAAATCCCTCATACGTCATGACGACGTGGTGAGTTCAATCAAAAACGGTCGCTACATATCCAAAAAGTAATTATGGGCCCAAAACGGACACCGTGTGAAAAAGTTATGGTCAATACTTCGAATGCCAACAATACAAGCGTTCCAAATATGCAAGTGCTCATTCTTTCAAAAAATAGCCGAAATCCCTCATACGTCACGAAGAATTGGTTAGTTCAATCCAAAATGGTCGCTACATTTCCGAAAAGTACTTATGGGCCCAAAACGGACACCGCGGGCAAAAGTTACGCTCAATTCTTCGAATGCAGACAATCCAAGCATTCCAAATACGCAAGTTCTCATTCTTTCAAAAAATAGCCGAAATCCCTCATACAACACGAAGAAGTGGTGAGTTCAACCAAAACGGTCGCTACATTTCCAAAACGTACCTATGGGCCCAAAACGGACAACGTGTGCAAAAGTTACGCTCAATTCTTCTTACGTTGACTCTCCAAGCGTTCTAAATACGCAAGTGCTCATTCTTTCGAAAAATGGCCGAAATCCCTTTTACGCCGCGACGAAGTGGTGAGTTCAATCCAAAATGATCGCTACATTTCCAAAAAGTACTTATGGGCCAAAAACGGACACCGTGTGCAAAAGTTACGCTCAATTCTTCGAATGCAAACAATCCTAGAATTCCAAATACGCAATGCTCATTCTTTTAAAAAATTGCCGAAATCCCTCATACGTCACGATGAAGTGGTTTGTTCAACAAAAACGGTCGGTACAATTCCAAAACGTACTTATGGGCCAAAAATAGACAACGTGTGCAAAAGTTACGCTCAATTCTTCTTACGCTGACTCTCCAAGCGTTCTAAATACACAAGTGCTCATTCTTTCGAAAAATGGCCGAAATCCCTCATACGTCACGACGAAGTGGTGAGTTCATTCCAAAATGATCGCTACATTTCCAAAAAGTACTTATGGGCCAAAAACGGACACCGTGTGCAAAAGTTACGCTCAATTCTTCGAATGCAAACAATCCAAGAATTCCAAATACGTAATGCTCATTCTTTCAAAAAATAGCCGAAATCCCTCATACGTCACAATGAAGTGGTTTGTTCAACCAAAACGGTCGGTACAATTCCAAGACGTACTTATGGGCCCAAAACAGACAACGTGTGCAAAAGTTACGCTCAATTCTTCTTACGCCGACTCTCAAAGCGTTCCAAATACGCAAGTGCTCTTTCTTTCGAAAAATGATGAAATTCCCCATACGCCACGACGGAGTGGTGAGTTCAATCCAAAACGGTCGCTACATTTCAAAAAAGTACCTATGGGCCCAAAACGGACACCGTGTGCAAAACATAAGCTTAATTCTTCGAACGCCGACAATCCAAGCGTTCCAAATACCAAAGTGCTCATTCTTTCAAAAAATGGCTGAAATTCTTCATACGTCATGACGAAGTTGTGAGTTCAATCCGAAACGGTCGCTACATTTTCAAAAAGTACTTATGGGCCCAAAACGGACACCGCGTACAAATGTTACGCTCAATTCTTCGAACGCCGACAGTCCAAGCGTTCCAAATACGCAAGTGCTCATTCTTTCAAAAAATAGCAGAAATCCCTCATACGTCATGACGACGT
Source organism: Olea europaea var. sylvestris (assembly GCF_002742605.1). Classification (NCBI taxonomy): domain Eukaryota; kingdom Viridiplantae; phylum Streptophyta; class Magnoliopsida; order Lamiales; family Oleaceae; genus Olea; species Olea europaea. The sequence goes on from NW_019260352.1 coordinate 15,829, forward strand.
GGTGAGTTCAATCCAAAACGGTCGCTACATTTCCAAAAAGTACATATGGGCAAAAAACGGACACCGTGTGCAAAAGTTACGCTCAATACTTAGAACGCCGACAATCCAAGCGTTCCAAATACGCAAGTGCTCATTCTTTCAAAAAATGACCGAAATCCCTCATACGCCACGACGAAGTGGTGAGTTCAATCCAAAACGGTCGCTTCATTTCCAAAAAGTACCTATGGGTAAAAAACGGACGCCGTGTGCAAAAGTTACGCTCAATTCTTCGAATGCCAACAATCAAAGCGTTCCAAATACGCAAGTGCTCATTCTTTCAAAAAATATCCAAAATCCCTCATACGTGACGACGAAGTGGTGAGTTCAATCCAAAACGGTCTCCACATTTCCAAGAATTACTTATGGGCCCAAAACAGACAACGTGTGCAAAAGGTACACTCAATTCTTCTTACGTCGACTCTCCAAGCGTTCCAAATATGCAAGCGCTCATTCTTTTGAAAAATGGATGAAATCCCTCATACGTCACGATGAAGTTGTGAGTTCAACCCAAAACGATCGCTACATTTCCGGAAAGTACTTATGGGCCCCAAACGGACACTGTGTGCAAAAGTTAGGCTCAATTCTTCTAACGCTGACAATCCAAGCATTCCAAATACGCAAGTGCTCATTCTTTCAAAAAATAGCCGAAATCCCTCATACGTCACTATGAAGTGGTGAGTTCAACCAAAACGGTCGCTACATTTCCAAAACGTACTTATGGTCCCAAAACGAACAACGTGTGCAAAAGTTACGCGCAATTCTTCTTACGTCGACTCTCCAAGCGTTCCAAATACGCAAGAGTTCATTATTTCGAAAAATGGCTGAAATCCCTCATACGTCACGATGAAGTGGCGATTTCAATCCAAAACGGTCGCTACATTTCCAAAAAGAACCTATGGGCTAAAAATGGACACCGTGTGCAAAAGTTACGCTCAATTCTTCGAATGCCAACAATCCAAGCGTTCCAAATAGGCAAGTGCTCATTCTTTCGAAAAATGACCGAAATCCCTCATACGCCACGACGAAGTGGGGAGGTCAATCCAAAACGGACGCTTCATTTCCAAAAAGTACCTATGGGGAAAAAATGGACGCCGTGTGCAAAAGTTACGCTCAATTCTTCGTACGCCGACTCTCCAAGCGTTCCAAATACGCAAGTGCTCATTCTTTCGAAAAATGACCGAAATCCCTCATACGCCACGACGAAGTGGTGAGTTCAATCCAAAACGGTCGCTTCATTTCCAAAAAGTACCTATGGGGAAAAAATGGACGCCGTGTGCAAAAGTTACGCTCAATTATTCGAATGCCAACAATCCAAGCGTTCCAAATACGCAAGTGCTCATTCTTTCAAAAAATAGCCGAAATCCCTCATATGTCATGACGACGTGGTGAGTTCAATCCAAAACGGTCGCTGCATTTCCAAAAAGTACTTATGGGCCCAAAACGGACACCGTGTGAAAAAGTTACGCTCAATACTTCGAATGCCAACAATACAAGCGTTCCAAATATGCAAGTGCTCATTCTTTCAAAAAATAGCCGAAATCCCTCATACGTCACGACGAATTGGTGAGTTCAATCCAAAATCGTCGCTACATTTCCAAAAGTACTTATGGGCCCAAAACGGACACCGTGTGCAAAAGTTACGCTCAATTCTTCGAATGCAAACAATCCAAGAATTCCAAATACGCAATGCTCATTCTTTCAAAAAATATCCGAAATCCCTCACACGTTACGATGAAGTGGTGAGTTCAACCAAAACGGTCGCTACAATTCCAAAACGTACTTATGGGCCCAAAACGGACAACGTGTGCAAAAGTTACGCTCAATTCATCTTACGCTGACTCTCAAAGCGTTCCAAATACGCAAGTACTCATTCTTTCGAAAAATGACCGAAATCCCTCGTACGCCAAGACGAAGTGGTGAGTTCAATTCAAAACGGTCGCTACATTTCCAAAAAGTACCTATGGGCCAAAAACGGATACCGTGTGCAAAAGTTACGCTCAATTCTTCGAATGCCAACAATCCAAGCGTTCCAAATACGCAAGTGCTCATTCTTTCAAAAAATAACCGAAATCCCTCATACGTCATGATGACGTGGTGAGCTCAATCCAAAATGGTCACTACATTTCCAAAAAGTACTTATGGGACCAAAACGGACACCGCGTACAAAAGTTACGCTCAATTCTTCGAATGCGGACAATCCAAGAGTTCCAAATATGCAAGTGCTCATTCTTTCAAAAAATAGCCGAAATCCCTCATTCGTCATGACGAAGTGGTGAGTTCATTCCAAAATGGTTGCTACATTTCAAAAAAGTACCTATGGGCAAAAAACGGACACCGTGTGCAAAAGTTACGCTCAATTCTTCGAATGCCAACAATCCAAGCGTTCCAAATACACAAGTGCTCAATGTTTCAAAAAATAGCTGAATCCCTCATACGTCACGACGACGTGGTGAGTTCAATACAAAATGGTCGCTACATTTCCAAAAAGTACTTATGGGCCAAAAACGGACACCGTGTGCAAAACTTACGCTCAATTCTTCGAATGCCAACAATCCAAGCGTTCCAAATACGCAAGTGCTCATTCTCTCAAAAAATAGCCGAAATCCCTCATACGTCATGACGACGTGGTGAGTTCAATCCGAAACGGTCGCTACATTTCCAAAAAGTACTTATGGGTCCAAAACGGACACGGTGTGAAAAAGTTACGCTCAATACTTCGAATGCCAACAATACAAGCGTTCCAAATATGCAAGTGCTCATTTTTTTAAAAAATAGCCGAAATCCCTCATACGTCACGACGAATTGGTGAGTTCAATCCAAAATGGTCGCTACATTTCCAAAAATAACTTATGGGCCAAAAACGGACACCGTGTGCAAAAGTTACGCTCAATTCTTCGAATGCAGACAATCCAAGCATTCCAAATACGCAAGTGCTCATTCTTCCAAAAAATAGCCGAAATCCCTCATACATCACGAAGAAGTGGTGAGTTCAACCAAAACGGTCGCTACATTTCCAAAACGTACTTATGGGCCCAAAACGGACAGCGTGTGCAAAAGTTACGCTCAATTCTTCTTACGCCGACTCTCCAAGCGTTCCAAATATGTAAGTGCTCATTCTTTTGAAAAATGGTCGAAATCCCTCATACGTCACGACGAAGTGGTGAGTTCAATCCAAAACGATCACTACATTTCCAAAAAGTATTTATGGGCCAAAAACGGACACCGTGTGCAAAAGTTACGCTCAACTCTTCGAATGCAAACAATCCAAGAATTCCAAATACGCAATGCTCATTCTTTCAAAAAATAGCCGAAATCCCTCATACGTCACGATGAAGTGGTGATTTCAACCAAAACGGTCGCTACAATTCCAAAACGTACTTATGGGCCCAAAACGGACAACGTGTGCAAAAGTCACGCTCAATTCTTCTTACGCCGACTCTCCAAGCGTTCCAAATACGCAAGTGCTCATTCTTTCGAAAAATGACCGAAATCCCTCATACGCCACGATGAAGTGGTGAGTTCAATCCAAAACGATCGCTACATTTCCAAAAAGTACCTATGGGCCAAAAACAGACACCGAGTGCAAAAGTTATGCTCAATTCTTCGAATGCCAACAATCCAAGCGTTGCAAATACGCAAGTGCTCATTCTTTCAAAAACTAGCCGAAATCCCTCATACGTCATGATGACATGGTGAGTTCAATCCTAAACGGTCGCTACATTTCCAAAAAGTACTTATGGGACCAAAACGGACACCGCGTACAAAAGTTAAGCTCAATTCTTCGAATGCCGACAATCCAAGAATTCCAAATACGCAATGCTCATTCTTTCAAAAAATATCCGAAATCCCTCATACGTCACGATGAAGTGGTGAGTTCAACCAAAACGGTCGCTACAATTCCAAAACGTACTTATGGGCCCAAAACGAACAACGTGTGCAAAAGTTACGCTCAATTCATCTTACGCCGACTCTCAAAGCGTTCCAAATATGCAAGTACTCATTCTTTCGAAAAATGACTGAAATCCCTCATACGCCAAGACGAAGTGGTGAGTTCAATCCAAAACGGTCGCTACATTTGCAAAAAGTACCTATGGGCAAAAAACGGACACTGTGTGCAAAAGTTACGCTCAATTCTTCAAATGCCAACAATCCAAGCGTTCCAAATACGCAAGTGCTCATTCTTTCAAAAAATAGCCAAAATCCCTCATACATCATGACGACGTGGTGAGCTCAATCCAAAACGGTCGCTACATTTCCAAAAAGTACTTATGGGACCAAAACGGACACCGCGTACAAAAGTTACGCTCAATTCTTCAAATGCGGACAATCCAAGCGTTCCAAATACACAAGTGCTCATTCTTTGAAAAAATCGCCAAAATCCATCATTCGTCACGACGAAGTGGTGAGTTCAATCCAAAATGGTTGCTACATTTCAAAAAAGTACCAATGGGCAAAAAACGGACACCGTGTGCAAGAGTTACGCTCAATTCTTCGAATGCCAACAATCCAAGCGTTCCAAAAATGCAAGTGCTCATTCTTTCAAAAAATAGCCGAAATCCCTCATACGTCACGACGACGTGGTGAGTTAAATATAAAACGGTCGCTACATTTCCAAAAAGTACTTATGGGCCAAAAACGGACACCGTGTGCAAAACTTATGCTCAATTCTTCGAATGCCAACAATCCAAGCGTTCCAAATACGCAAGTGCTCATTCTTTCCAAAAAAAGCAGAAATCTCTCATACGTCATGACGACATGGTGAGCTCAATCCAAAACGGTCGCTACATTTCCAAAAAGTACTTATGGGACCCAAACGGACACCGCGTACAAAAGTTACACTCAATTCTTCGAATGCAAACAATCCAAGAATTCCAAATACGCAATGCTCATTCTTTCAAAAAATATCCAAAATCCCTCATACGTCACGATGAAGTGGTGAGTTCAACCAAAACGGTCGCTACAATTCCAAAATGTACTTATGGGCCCAAAACGAACAACGTGTGCAAAAGTTACGCTCAATTCATCTTACGCCGACTCTCAAAGCGTTCCAAATACGCAAGTACTCATTCTTTCGAAAAATGACTGAAATCCCTCATACGCCAAGACGAAGTGGTGAGTTTAATCCAAAACGGTCGTTACATTTCAAAAAAGTACCTATGGGCAAAAAACGGACACCGTGTGCAAAAGTTACGCTCAATTCTTCGAATGCCAAAAATCCAAGCGTTCCAAATACGCAAGTGCTCATTCTTTCAAAAAATAGCCGAAATCCCTCATACGTCACGACGACGTGGTGAGTTAAATACAAAACGGTCGCTACATTTCCAAAAAGTACTTATGGGCCTAAAACGGACACCGCGTACAAAAGTTACGCTCAATTCTTTGAACGCCGACAATCCAAGTGTTCCAAATACGCGAGTGCTCATTTTTTCAAAAAATAGCTGAAATCCTTCATACGTCACGAAGAAGTGGTGAGTTCAGCCAAAACGGTCGCTACATTTCCAAAGCGTACTAATAGGCCCAAAATGGACAACGTGTGCAAAAGGTACGCTCAATTCTTCTTACGCTGACTCTCCAAGCGTTCCAAATATGCAGGTGCTCAATTCTTCGAAAAATGGCCGAAATCCCTCATACGTCACGACGAAGTGGTGAGTTCAATCCTAAATGGTCACTACATTTCCAAAAAGTACCTATGGGCCAAAAACGGACACCGTGTGCAAAGGTTAGGCTCAATTCTTCGAATGCCAACAATCCAAGCGTTCCAAATACGCAAGTGCTCATTCTTTCGAAAAATGTCCGAAATCCCTCATACGTCATGACGAAGAGGTGAGTTCAATCCAAAATGGTCGCTACATTTCCAGAAAGTACCTATGGGCCAGAAACGGACACCGTGTGCAAATGTTATGCTCAATTCTTCGAACGCCAACAATCCAAGCGTTCCTAATACGCAAGTGCTCATTCTTCCAAAAAATAGCTGAAATCCCTCGTACGTCACGATGACGTGGTGAGTTCAATCCAAGACGGTCGCTACATTTCCAAAACGTACTTATGGGCCCAAAACGGACGACGTGTGCAAAAGTTACGCTCAATTCTTCTAACGTCGACTCTCCAAGCGTTCCAAATATGCAAGCGCTCATTCTTTCGAAAAATGACTGAAATCCCTCATACGCCAAGATGAAGTGGTGAGTTCAATCCAAAACGGTCGCTACATTTCAAAAAAGTACCTATGGGCAAAAAACGGACACCGTGTGCAAAAGTTACGCTCAATTCTTCTAACGCTGACAATCCAAGCATTCCAAATACGCAAGTGCTCATTCTTTCAAAAAATAGCCGAAATCCCTCATACGTCACTATGAAGTGGTGAGTTCAACCAAAACGGTCGCTACATTTCCAAAACGTACTTATGGTCCCAAAACGAACAACGTGTGCAAAAGTTACGCGCAATTCTTCTTACGTCGACTCTCCAAGCGTTCCAAATACGCAAGAGTTCATTCTTTCGAAAAATGGCTGAAATCCCTCATACGTCACGATGAAGTGGTGATTTCAATCCAAAACGGTCGCTACATTTCCAAAAAGAACCTATGGGCTAAAAATGGACACCGTGTGCAAAAGTTACGATCAATGCTTCGAATGCCAACAATCCAAGCGTTCCAAATACGCAAGTGCTCATTCTTTCGAAAAATGTCCGAAATCCCTCATACGTCATGATGAAGAGGTGAGTTCAATCCAAAATGGTCGCTACATTTCCAAAAAGTACCTATGGGCCAGAAACGGACGCCGTGTGCAAATGTTATGCTCAATTCTTCGAATGCCAACAATCCAAGCGTTCCAAATACGCAAGTGCTCATTCTTCCAAAAAATAGCTGAAATCCCTCGTACGTCACGATGACGTGGTGAGTTCAATCCAAGACGGTCGCTACATTTCCAAAACGTACTTATGGGCCCAAAACGGACGACGTGTGTAAAAGTTACGCTCAATTCTTCTAACGTCGACTCTCCAAGCGTTCCAAATATGCAAGCGCTCATTATTTCGAAAAAATGAATGAAATCCCTCATACGCCAAGACGAAGTGGTGAGTTCAATCCAAAATGGTCGCTACATTTAAAAAAAGTACCTATGGGCAAAAAACGGACACCGTGTGCAAAAGTTACGCTCAATTCTTCAAATGCCAAAAATCCAAGCGTTCCAAATACGCAAGTGCTCATTCTTTCAAAAAATAGTCGAAATCCCTCATACGTCACGACGACGTGGTGAGTTAAATACAAAATGGTCGCTACATTTCCAAAAAGTACTTATGGGCCTAAAACGGACACCGCGTACAAAAGTTACGCTCAATTCTTTGAACGCCGACAATCCAAGCGTTCCAAATACGCGAGTGCTCATTTTTTCAAAAAATAGCTGAAATCCTTCATACGTCACGATGAAGTGGTGAGTTCAGCCAAAACGGTCGCTACATTTCCAAAGCGTACTAATAGGCCCAAAACGGACAACGTGTGCAAAAGGTACGCTCAATTCTTCTTACGCTGACTCTCCAAGCGTTCCAAATATGCAGGTGCTCAATTCTTCGAAAAATGGCCGAAATCCCTCATACGTCACGACGAAGTGGTGAGTTCAATCCTAAATGGTCACTACATTTCCAAAAAGTACCTATGGGCCAAAAACGGACACCGTGTGCAAAGGTTAGGCTCAATTCTTCGAATGCCAACAATCCAAGAGTTCCAAATACGCAAGTGCTCATTCTTTCGAAAAATGTCCGAAATCCCTCATACGTCATGATGAAGAGGTGAGTTCAATCCAAAATGGTCGCTACATTTCCAAAAAGTACCTATGGGCCAGAAACGGACACCGTGTGCAAATGTTATGCTCAATTCTTCGAATGCCAACAATCCAAGCGTTCCAAATACGCAAGTGCTCATTCTTCCAAAAAATAGCTGAAATCCCTCGTACGTCACGATGACGTGGTGAGTTCAATCCAAGACGGTCGCTACATTTCCAAAACGTACTTATGGGCCCAAAACGGACGACGTGTGTAAAAGTTACGCTCAATTCTTCTAACGTCGACTCTCCAAGCGTTCCAAATATGCAAGTGCTCATTATTTCGAAAAAATGAATGAAATCCCTCATACGCCAAGACGAAGTGGTGAGTTCAATCCAAAACGGTCTCTACATTTCCAAAAAGTACCTATGGGCCAAAAATGGACACCGTGTGCAAAAGTTACGCTCAATTCTTCGAATGCCAACAATCTAAGCGTTCCAAATACGCAAGTGCTCATTCTTTCAAAAAATAGTCGAAATCCCTCATACGTCACGACGACGTGGTGAGTTAAATACAAAACGGTCGCTACATTTCCAAAAAGTACTTATGGGCCTAAAACGGACACCGCGTACAAAAGTTACGCTTAATTCTTCGAACGCCAACAATCCAAGCGTTCCAAATACGCGAGTGCTCATTTTTTCAAAAAATAGCTGAAATCCTTCATACGTCACGATGAAGTGGTGAGTTCAGCCAAAACGGTCGCTACATTTCCAAAACGTACTAATGGGCCCAAAACGGACAACGTGTCCAAAAGGTACGCTCAATTCTTCTTACGCTGACTCTCCAAGCGTTCCAAATACGCAGGTGCTCAATTCTTCGAAAAATGGCCGAAATCCCTCATATATCACGACGAAGTGGTGAGTTCAATCCTAAATGGTCACTACATTTCCAAAAAGTACCTATGGGCCAAAAATGGACACCGTGTGCAAAGGTTAGGCTCAATTCTTCGAATGCCAACAATCCAAGCGTTCCAAATACGTAAGTGCCCATTCTTTCGAAAAATGTCCGAAATCCCTCATACGTCACGACGAAGAGGTGAGTTCAATCCAAAATGGTCGCTACATTTCCAAAAAGTACCTATGGGCTAGAAACGGACACCGTATGCAAATGTTATGCTCAATTCTTCGAATGCCAACAGTCCAAGCGTTCCAAATACGCAAGTGCTCATTCTTCCAAAAAATAGCCGAAATCCCTCGTACGTCACGATGACGTGGTGAGTTCAATCCAAGACGGTCGCTACATTTCCAAAATGAACTTATGGGCCCAAAAGGGACGACGTGTGCAAAAGTTACGCTCAATTCTTCTTACGTCGACTCTCCAAGCGTTCCAAATATGCAAGCGCTCATTCTTTCGAAAATGGATGAAATCCCTCATACGTCACGACGAAATTGTGAGTTCAACCCAAAACGGTCGCTACATTTCCAAAAAGTACTTATGGGCCCCAAACGGACTCCGTGTGCAAAAGTTACGCTCAATTCTTCAAACGCCGACAATCCAAGCATTCCAAATACGCAATTGCTCATTCTTTCAAAAAATAGCTGAAATCCCTCATACGTCACGATCAAGTGGTGAGTTCAACCAAAACGGTCGCTACATTTCCAAAACGTACTTATGGTCCCAAAACGAACAACGTGTGCAAAAGTTACGCTCAATTCTTCTTACGCTGACTCTCCAAGCGTTCCAAATACGCAAGTGCTCATTCTTTCGAAAAATGACCAAAATCCCTCATATGCCACGACGAAGTGGTGAGTTCAATTCAAAACGGTCGCTACATTTCCAAAAAGTACCTATGGGCCAAAAACGGACACCGTGTGCAAAAGTTATGCTCAATTCTTCGAATGCCAACAATCCAAGCGTTCCAAATACGCAAGTGCTCATTCTTTCAAAAAATAGCCGAAATCCCTCATACGTCATGACGACGTGGTGAGTTCAATCCGAAACGGTCGCTATATTTCCAAAAAGTACTTATGGGTCCAAAACCGACACCGCTTACAAAAGTTAAGCTCAATTCTTCGAATGCCGACAATCAAAGCGTTCCAAATACGCAAGTGCTCATTCTTTCAAAGAATAGCCGATATCCCTCATACGTCACGACGAAGTGGTGAGTTCAATCCAAAATGGTCGCTACATTTCAAAAAAGTACCTATGGGCCAAAAAGGACACCGTGTGCAAAAGTTACGCTCAATTCTTCGAATGCCAACAATCCAAGCGTTCCAAATACGCAAGTGCTCATTCTTTCAAAAAATAGCCGAAATCCCTCATACGTCATGACGACGTGGTGGGCTCAATCCAAAACGGTCGCTACATTTCCAAAAAGTACTTATGGGACCAAAACGGACACCGAGTACAAAAGTTACGCTCAATTCTTCGAATACCAACAATCCAAGCGTTTCAAATACGCAAGTGCTCATTCTTTCAAAAAATAGCCGAAATCCCTCATTCGTCACGACGAAGTGGTGAGTTCAATCCAAAATGGTTGCTACATTTCAAAAAAGTACCTACGGGCAAAAAATGGACACCGTGTGCAAAAGTTATGCTCAATTCTTCGAATGCCAACAATCCAAGCGTTCCAAATACGCAAGTGCTCATTCTTTCAAAAAATAGCCTAAATCCCGCATACGTCACGACGACGTGGTGAGTTCAATACAAAACGGTCGCTACATTTCGAAAAAGTACTTATGGGCCCAAAATGGACACCGCGTACAAAAGTTACGCTCAATTCTTCTTATGCCGACTCTCCAAGCGTTCCAAATACACAAGTGCTCATTTTTTCGAAAAATGGCCGAAATCCCTCATACGTCACGACGAAGTGGTGAGTTCAATCAAAAATGGTTGCTACATTTTCAAAAAGTACTTATGGGCCCAAAACGAACACCGCGTACGAAAGTTACGCTCAATTCTTCGAACGTCGACAATCCAAGCGTTCCAAATACACAAGTGCTCATTTTTTCAAAAAATAGCCAAAATCCTTCATACATCGCTACGAAGTGGTGTGTACAACCAAAACGGTCGCTACATTTCAAAAACACACTTATGGGCCCAAAACGGACAGCGTGTGCAAAAGTTAAGCTCAATTCTTCTTACGTCAACTCTCCAAGCGTTCCAAATAAGCAAGTTCTCATTCTTTCGAAAAATGGTCGAAATCCC